>NC_068917.1:30553761-30741261 GCF_023091745.1 Budorcas taxicolor
ATGTCCCATTATCAGGTGTTTACATCTCTACCAGGACACAGTAACATGCCAGGGACAGTTAATCAAAAGGCATTTAATTCTCTGCTGCAGAAGGCATTCCAGTGTTCCAATGTCCCAGGGATCTACATTGCAATTCTCACACTAGGGTTTGTCATCACTGAACATTTAGTGATACTGGTCCCCCTTTCACCAGCTCATTTCTAATGGCCTTGGTAAGTGGTGTGTCCTCTGGGCCCTCTTGTTGAGCATAATCTCCCAGTAAGTCTTTTGACCTGACATAATATATCCATTCTAGCATGACAGCTTTCCCCAGACTCTATTCCTTCCTATATCTTGTGCTGGGAAGACCCAGGCATTTCTGTTTCACTTAGTACTCACCATCACTTTAACTACACTTCTAAGTGTGCCAACAGTAAACTGTCCTATCCACTGTGGGCCTTTGCAGCAGGTTAGATCCAGTGTCCTAAAGAATTCTTGCCTATTCAGTCATATATTCTGGCTCCCTTGGTCCAATGTCTTCAAAATACAATCCCAGAGATGCTTCCCTAGTCACTGGTGAAACATAGCAGCTAGTTCCCACCACTTCTTCAGCATATCATCTCTTTTGCCTCTTATAAGACTATCATATCCCCAGTGGATTATGCTGAAACTTAATTTCAGTTTTTGATCTGATAATAAAAAGAGGAGGTAGAAGCAACTCCTCAGGGGAATGAAAACCTGTGCCCTTTCAGGAATGATGTTTTGTGTCTTCAAACACCATGAAAATGCCAGCTCTGACTAGAGAAGCATGGGCACCTCTGCAGTCTCTAAAGGTACCAGGAGGTCTGCAGAGCCAGCATCTCAGAATGCGGGACATCATCCAGATGTCCACAGATGACGCTTATGAGCCCAGGTTTCTGATCAGGGCCCTGACTTTAGCATAACAGACCTGCCTTGGCTGAGCAGTCATTCACCAAACACCTCTCAGAAGCTCTGGGACTGTATCAGATCCCACATCTGCCACTCAGTCAAGTCAGCTCTGCCTCTGAAGGAGATAAGAGCCTCTCTGAAAGCTACTCAAGAGGGCTTCTGACTCTCACACATGGCCTTTAACTTAGATAACAGCCCTCATCCACTCATTAGCCTTCTGCAGGGTGTCAAAACAATTTAGCAGCATGGAGTCAATTCTGTTGCCCTTGGAGGCCTTGCCTTTCCTTCTTCCCATTTTGTACCCTCACTGATGAGCACCATCACCAGGACATTTTCTCAGCTCCCACCACTAGGGAAATATGGAACAGTTGGGCCACCACTTTGCCTTAGGGATTATCTGTATCCCATATGCCACTCCGGATGGTGTTTTTTGGCCTGTGAGCAGTCACCAGTCCCCATCCTGCTGCCTGTTTTCTCAGATGACTCAGGATACCACTTGTTAGTTCAAATCCTCTGAAAAGCAGACCCAAAGGATTAGCTGTGTAAGAGATGCTTGTGTAAGATGAAGGGGAGGAAGCTAAGGAGAGGCAGGAAGAGCCACAAACCTCAGTTAAGATCTAAGAGAGTTTCAGTCAAGTTGATTTCCTCTAGTTTTCTTTTTTTCCCAGCTTAATGTGAATATAACTGACATATAACATTGTGTAAATTTAAGGTGTACCATGTGATGATTTGGTATATGTATATATATTGGGAAGCATTTCCCACAATTAGGTTGGTTAACACATACTTCACCCCACATAATTACCATTTCTTTATTGTTGTTTTTGCTATGGGGAGAACATTAAAGCTCTACTCTCCTGGCATCTTTCAAGTATTCAATGCAGTATTGTTAACTACACTCACCATGTTGTTCATTATATCCCAGAACTTACTTATAACTATACATTTATACCATTTGACCTACATCTACCCAGTTCTCCCACCCTTCAGCCCCTTGCAACTACCATTTGACTCTGTCTATGGATTCAAAGGGGCTTCCCTGGTAGTTCAGCTGGTAAAGAATCCGCCTGTAATGCAGGAGACTCCAGTTCGATTCCTGGTTCGGGAAGATTCCCGTGGAAAAGGGATAGGCTACCCACTCCAGTACTCTTGGGCTTCTCTGGTGGCTCAGATGGTAAAGAATCCACCTACAGTGTGGGAGACCTGGGTTCGATCCCTGGGTTAGGATCGAACGGCAGAGGGCATGGCAACCCACTCCAGTATTCCTGCCTGGAGAATCCCCATGGACAGAGGAGCCTGGCAGGCTACCGTCCATGGGGTCGCAAAGAGTCAGACATGACTGAGCAACTAACCACAACAGAGGAGTTCAAAGAGCAAGCCATTTTATATGTTGCAGGAATAGGTTTGCATTCATACCCCAGTGTGCTCATCCATTGATTGGCAACAGTCCTTGGAACATGTAGTCTTGGTGTTAATGTGGGGATGGATCCAAATGAGCAGCAATCAGCCATCAGTCACAATACGCTCCCCATTCAGGAGCTCTGCATGAAATCACACACTGTTTCACTCACTGTTTTATTTCTAGCTCCTAGCACAGTGCCTAGCACATTCTTACTCTCAAATATTTTTCTAATAACTGTTGAAGACATGTGCTACTCCAAAACCCACGTTTGTAACTTTGCTAAAAAAGCGAGGAGAAAGATAGACCTCTAACCCGAACAGGGGGTGTTGCCATCAACATCACAGTGTACCTTGGGCCTAGCTAGCTGAACAAGGTGCACACATACCCACAAGCCACCTTAAAGCCAATGTGAAGGTGGGGCTTGTCTGTAGAACCTCCAGTCTGGTATCTTCACAGGCTTCCACTTGAGCATCATCTCCTTCTTCTTTTATACACCCTTCCTTCATTCTCAAGGAAACAACTTCATTCTACTCCAAAAAAATGACTTGAAGTTCAGTCACACTAGGTGGCAAATGATTTACAGCTAGACAGAAGTGAAAAATGGAACAAAATGTCTAAAATTGAATTTTGACATGGTGGGGGCGTGGAGGCAGAAGCAGACATGTACTTGGAGAGACAGCAAAATCCTGATATACCTGATTACTGTCTCTTTTTCTATGATGAGGCACTGCATTCCCAGAGCAGCCCATTAACTTGGCAGTCTAATCACATTTTCTGGTCTAAGACACAAACTTTCAAAATCGGAAAGGGATCCCGTGAAATACACACATTGGCAATAAGAGATGCACGTTTTTTTAAATGTTTATAGAAATGAAGCAAGACCAAGAGCTATAGGATATCATTCTGAATCTGCTGACCAAGTTCAATCTTAAATAGATTCATTACCTAGACTGCTATAATCTCTGACCAGTTCCCAGCAGCAATAAACCCATAGTGCACGTCATGTACTGCAGGGTTTATAATGGAAATGCATGTCGAGACAAAAATGATATTCACACTTCTATCAGTGCACAGAATATATTGTAATCATTTATGGCTTTATTTCTCTCAAAATCAGGAACTCCTCAAAGACTAGATGCCAACTTATTCATACTCTGGCCCCAGGGACTAGGTAAGTGCCTGGCATATAAGTAGTGCTTAGCAAATATTTGTTGAATGAGTAAATAATTGAATGAAAGATTATTAGAGAGCTATAGCTCAGGCCAGGTTCTCACAAATACAGTTGTCCAATGTGTTACAACTGTGTAAAGAGTTTATTCAGATTTCTCCCTGACCCTGCCAAGCTACGTAATCTATTACCAACTCTTCTCTTCATTTTCTCAGAGAAGGCAATGGCAACCCATTCCAGTACTTTTGCCTAGAAAACCCCATGGACAGAGAAGCCTGGTGGGCTACAGTCCTTGGGGTCATGAAGAGTCGGACACGACTGCGTGACTTCACTTTCACTTTTCACTTTTCACTTTCATGCACTGGAGAAGGAAATGGCAACCTACTCTATTGTTCTCGCCTGGAGGGGACAGCGGAGCCTGGTGGGGTGCCGTCTATGGGGTCTCACAGAGTCGGACACGACTAAAGCGACTTAGCAGCAACAGCAGGAGCAGCAACACATATATAATAAAAACTCTAATTACCAGTTAGACTCATCTGCTTATTATGATACTAGTCTTTTATTAAAACTAGATTTCACTCCACCATGCTCATGGCTATAAAATAGAGCTCTTTTACTTTCTACCAATTCTATTGGCACTCCTTTTTAATTCAAATACTGCTCTGGGATCAACAATGCAATAAGACATAATTATGTTTTAAGATCCATGAATTGGTTGTGAAAATGCAGGTATTTTCTCTCTAGGTAGTTTGCTCCAGGAAATACACAGAGAAGTATATTTTTATCTTGATGTATGGGGATTTACATAGGAACATACCCCTTTGAGTTGGAAGCAGTATTTTGTAGAAACGCCGGAACAAATACCGCCCATCACCACTTTATTATGTTCACAATGTACTCCATTATCATCAGTATGTGAGTATAAATCCTCATAAGAAACCTCCCAGTATTAAAAACCATAATTATAACATGTATTTATTCCAAACATATGTACCACCGTTTCAAACTACTCACCAGCTGAATATATTTTGCAGCTTTCAAAATTTGACTGGTGTGAAGATGGCTTTTATAAATGTGATTTATGACAATTTAGGTGCCGAAAACCATCGTAATTACAAGTACTGTAAATGTTTTCTCTCTGCTTAAGTAGCCTCACTGAGGAGGACAGCGTTCATTTCCTGTGGGTTGGGCCTTTTGGCTCCAGCCTTCCCGCAGCCAACAGGCTGCTCTGTTCCCAGCCATGTTTCACCAGTAAAAGATTAACAAAAACTTTTCAGCGCTCAGTTCTCTTTTCCCTCTGGAGCTATCCATTTTCCCATCTCCAAAGAGGGCAGCCTCTCCTAACATATGTTGGAAATTGTTGTTCAACTTCGCAGAATATACAAACACAAGACTTTTCTCCGTTCACGGTGCCAGAGCAGACGTTTCAATGGAATATTTCATTATAATGCAGAGCCTGTGTGCCAGAAATGAGGCTTTTCCAATGAAATTCATGATTTTTTTTTTTTTTTTACCATGTGGTATCTGGGGTTTCTATAAAGCACAAGAGGTTTGACTTTTGGTGTAAGAAGTTTAAACTTTTAACCTACCTGGATTTGAACAGGATAATAAATTGTCAAGTAACGACTCTTTGCCAAATGTTAATAATCTTCATGAAAAGTAAAACCAGAGAGTTGTGGAAAGGCTATGATACACCTTCCATCTTGTTAGTTTAATGCTGTGCTCTTTTGGAGGGCACCGATGGAGTCAAGCCACAGAGGCCAAGTGACTCACCCAAGGTTACAAAGGGAGTCTGTAACAAGATCAATCAGAAAATCCATGATTCCTAACTCCCAGTCCAATGCTGTCATTTAAAAAGCCTCCAAACATGGCTCTTGTAAATTACACTGTCATCAGCACTTTCCTTATTACTCTTTGTTTTCAGTAGTTATAAAATCGGTAGTTTAAAAAATGGCTTTGGGACAAAATTTAGCCAACAAAATCTCTAGCTTAGAGTCAATTATTTCCAAAAGACAATTTAAAAATCTGTAGTTCAGCTACTTTGGGGATAGAAACATGCCAAAATCCAAAGTTCATTTTCTTTCCGTATTTCTTTGAATTTGAAGGCATATTAACCATGGGATTTATTAATACTCTGTGTTAATTACTGATTTTTGGTTTTATTATCAAACCAACATAAAAGGAGAAGCCAAATCTAAAAAACATACTCTAATTGCTATAAGAATAATAACTTCGGCTTGACATCTATCAGATTTACTCCTAAATTACAATATAAGGGAATAAAGAGAAATTTACATATGGGCTTTCCATGGATATTCAACAAACATCCGAAAAACAAGGGAGCACGTCTGGGAATGACTTGGAATGTGCAGGAACACTAGGCTTTTCTCTTCCACCAGCTTTCACAGCTCTGCATGCCAGGTCAGACAACTCTTGGGGTCAAATCTTAGCCATCAAGTGAGGCAACTCATAAGATGTTTCTCACAGTCAGATTGTTCTCATATCCTATCATACTATATAGCATTTTATTTTATGAATATTTCTTTGCATTTGTTTAAATATCTAAAGGACCGTTCCTCTAAAATTAATAGAGAGGAGGAACAACACAGAAAGTAATAGCAGCTGAAAAAAGAACAGCCACATGTTTTCAAATAGAAAATGAAAACAGAACGTAGTCGGACATAGTCTGTAGTTTGCAATTCCTTAAAGAAGTATTTATTGCAATAAGTGATTCACAGATGATGCAAATTACAATCCCATTTGGCTTTTGCTGCAGCTTTTATGAAATCTCACATGTGACAGGCTAGCTAGGTTGAACCCAAATGTAAAAAGTTTCTGGGATTCCCTCCCTCTCTTTTATTTTCCTATACTCTCAGAATTTTAATAGTGTACATGATTTTTATATTGTATAATTACCTCTACTTAAAAATGAAAAATTAGAGTGATATTAGAATTAGCATTATATACCAAACGACAATTATAATTTCGATATGGAAGAGATTGCCGGACCAAGAGTATTTCAAACCAACACATTTATATTTCATTAATACATTCTTTTGGGAGAGAACAAATACTAACCATAATTTTTCAGTGTAGTAAGCCGCAGTGAACATTGATAGCAGCTTACTTCCTTGTAGAATATAAGCCCCATTGACTATTCCATATCAGAATGAAGCAGTTTCACATTACTTTCTATGAATTATGCACTTGAATTTCATCTGCTGACTTGTAACAAAAATTTGAAACATTCTGACTTCTTAAAGTTATATTTTTCTTCACTTATACTTGCAATATGTAATTGCAATAGGCTAAGTAATATGCTAAGTACAAGTTTAACACTTTCCAAAAATTTTCATACTGTCTAGGAAAGGGGTCTGGCATAAAGATAAGAAATGATACAAGAAACTTAACAGGTTTCATATAAATACAAAAGTGAATGTATACTCACGTAAATAATCTTTCCTCTAAAATTAATACAAGAACAGGAACAATAGTGAGATACCAACCACTTTGTTAAGGGCAACCACAGGCAAGTTGTTATATAGAATTTTAAAACAGCATGCAATCTGATCATAGTCTGCAATCTACAATTCCTTGAAGAAACTGCTTGATGTATATTTTCACTTTTATACTTATAGTCACACAAACACATACACATCAAAACAATCTTTTAAATTACTATTCAGAATGGATATCATCAAATGTAGGGGCACTATTTATTTAGGGGTAAGGAAAAGAAGAAATACTAGAGTTTGTGCAAGATGTCCTTTCTTCCCATTCCCACCTTTATTTTTCACATCAGACTGATTCCTTTTAAATCAATCAAATCCTCCCACTGCATCAGGAGTCTGAACATGCCTCTCTTCACTCTTCCATCTCCAATCATTCCTGCCCACTGTATCAGGATTATAACAGCACTAGTTACAGGCAATGTCTACAGGCTTAGCAGGGCATGTATTACTAACAAAAGCCGTTCTCTGACTTTCTCCTACTCCATGGCTTTTGTGGGTTTCTTTCTCAAAATATCTGGATTCCCTCTCATAAACTTTATTAGTTGGGGTAATGTTGGAAATACAGTAATATTTATAAATTTACACATTTTTTGATAACTATCAGACATTAGCTTGGTGGAAACAGTGATAAGTCTCAGAATACATTTCATAAAAGGGTCAATATGATTTAATTTAGCAAACTTGGCAAAAAGTGGAACCTTGGTAAATGTCTGTCAAATACATAACTGAGTGAATAGATTCAGATCACGATTATTGGATAAAGTTGAACAAAAGAGACTGGAAAACTTGTTTGTTACAGGAAAATATTGACAATTACACTGGTTTAAAGCAGTAAGTGGTAAGGGAACTTGAGACTGGTGAAAAAAATGGGCTAACTTGATTGAGCCTAAGGAATTGTAACTTCTTTAAGCATTAACTTTTATGTAAAAACTATTATTGCATTTTTCCATGTTTCATTCTATTGTATCTTATTTTTATTTCTGCATACTCAGTATTTATGAATATTTTAGTATTATCTATAACATTATTTAAGATAGTGTTTCTGGTAAGTCATATCTACAATTGGCTGGTAGAGATCAAGGAAAAGCAGAGTTACTTAATAAAAACTCACTTTAATGCCAGCATTGTTGGAACTCATCTATTCCTTGCTATTAAGTGCAGTATGTCTATAAAAATCATTTGTCTTATAGACTTTAAAAAATCATATACAAGTTACTTCCATCAAATAATAACTTCAAAATCGCACTGTCAAAGTAAGCAGTAATAGGTACACAACTTTGGAAAATTATATTTAGAAAATGGATCTCATATATATCATCTCAAACTCTTATATGACAAACAGACCCTAAGAGGTTAGTAATAGTTTCAGCCCAGCCAAAGTTCAAACTCAGTTTTTCTAGTTTCTAACACAGTACATATTTTATCTTCTTTCAGATTTTCCCCCAGTTGCAATTTATACATTTTTCTAGATGTTTTAGAAGATAACTTATTGGTTTTGTGAATAGCTGGATGGCTGAATTAAAATGAGCATGATTCAGATACCTTATGCAGGAATCCTGCACATGGTCTTAATATTTTAACTGTTTGTAGCCACGTTTTAAAACATTTTTTTAATCGCCAGCAAAACAATTCAAAGTAAAGAGTGAATGCACAAGATGGACCCATGCTTGGCTCCATAACAGTGTTGCAACAGTGTGTAGTATGTGTAGGGGAGAGAGAGAGGGAGGGAAGGAGGGAGGGAGACAGGGGGGAAAGGGAGCGGGGTGGGGGAAGGGAAGCAGGATAAGCCAAGGGGACAATGCAGTTTGTAGTTTCCTTGTTCATTGGTTAAAATAGGTTATCCAGTGCTGGCTCTGGCTGGCACTGAGCTAAGCTGTGAGGATGCAAAGGTGAGCATGTGCACTTGGTGTCTGTCCTCAGCAAACTTAGTCTAAGTAGAGAAGACCTTTGACAAAGGGCAAAGCAAACAAGTGATCAGAAAAATAAAAACTGAGAAAATTGCTTTGATGGTTGTAACTGAGAATAAAATGATGCTGTAATTGAGAATAAGAGACCAATTGAAACATATATCAAAATATCACACAAATACATTACAAATGATGCAAGAGCTAAGAAAGCAAAATAGAGGGTCTTGTGGGAGCACTCAGCCTAGTCTGAGGAATCAGAGAAGGCTTCTCCTGGAAAATTGATATTTTTAAGTCCATTGTGAAGGTTGAATAGTTTTTGGCAAGAGGAGGGAGTGAATTGGTAAGAGTACCTTCCAGGCAAAGAGACTGGTCCTGAGTGAAGAAGGGATGAAGTATATCAACAACTGGAAAAAGCCCAGTGCAGCTGGAAACAACTGGAATTCCCAGTAACCAGAAGGAGCCCAGAGGAGAGTGAAAAAGATGAAGTCAGGGACACTTCATATGGGGTCTCATGGAGGGAGAGGACATTGTAACCATCAGGGTTAATAGCATGGGCCCTGTATCAGTATTCTGTGCTATGGATTACCTCAGACTTAGTGTCTTAAACAGTATCCACTCATTAGACCATAGTTCTGTAGGTCAGAGGTCCAGCATGGCTCAACCGGCTTCTCTGCTCAGGGTTTCATAAGGCCAGGAAAAGGTGCCAGCTGGGAAATTCTGGGGAACAATTCCCAGGTTCATCCAGGTTGTTGGCAGAATCTGCCTCCTTGAGGTTTAGGTCTGATGTCCCTATCTCCTTTCTGCCTATCAGTCAGCATTTCCAGGCCACCATGTTCTTTCCCATGTGGGTCTCTCCATCTCTAAAGTAACCGTGGTGTAGAGTCCTCACATTCTGAGTTTCTATGACTTCTACTATCAGCCAAAGCAAAGGAAACCATCAATAAAATGAGATGGCAAATGATGGACTGAGAGAAAACATTTATAAATCATATATCTGAAAAGTAGTTAATATCTGAAATATGTAAAGAATTCATATATCTGAGTAGGAAAAAAAAAAAACAAAAAAACCTCCAAACAGTTCTATTTTAAAATGGGCAAAAGACCTGAACATTTTTCCAAGGAAGATATATAGATAGCCAACAAGTACATGAAAACATGTTCAACACCGCTAATCAACAGGGAAATGTAAATCAAACCACAATGAGATAGCCCATCATACCTGTTAGAATAGTTATTATCAAAAAAACAAGAGGTAAGTGTTGACAAAGTTGTCCAAAAAAGGGAACCCTGTGCACTCTTGTTGGTAATGTAAACCCCAACATCCACTATGGGAAACAGTATGGATACTCCTCAAGAAATTAAAAATAGAACACCATGTGACTGCACTTCTAGGTATGTATCTGAAGGAAACAAAATCACTGTCACAGACATATCTAAATCTCCATTTCCACTGCAGCATTATCTACCATAGCCAAGACATGGGAAAAACTAGATGCTCACCAACAGATGAATGGATAAACAAAACGTGATCTATAGATATATTATAGACATATAGATGTATATACATATAGACATGTATGTGTGTGTGTATACATATATACAAGGTGCTTCCCTGGTGGCTTAGCAGTAAAGAATCCACCTGCAATGCAGGAGGTGCTAGAGATGCGGGTTTGATCCCTGGGTCAGGAAGATCCCCTGGAGGAGAAAATGGCAACCCACTCCAATACTCTTGTCTGGAGAATCCCAAGAACAGAGGAGTCTGGCGTGCTACAGTGCATAGGGTGGCAAAGAGTTGGACATGACTGAAGCAACTGAGCACACATATATACCAGAGTATTACTCAGCTACTAAAAAGAAGAAAACTCTGCCATTTGTAACAACATGGGTGGACCTTGGCGCATTATGCTAAGTGAAATGTGAAATAAACCAGAAAGGCAAAAACTGTATAATTTAAATGTGGTATCTAAAATAAGCCAAACTCATAGAAACAAAACAGATTGATGCTTTCCAGAGGTGAGGGTTGGAGGAATGGGTGAAGGTGGTCACAGGTACAAACTTATACTTCTGGCGATATAATGTACAGTAGGTGACTATAGTTAACAATACTACATTGTACATTTGAAAATTGCTGAGAGTAGATCTTAAAAGTTCTTATCACAAGAAAAAATTTTGTAACTATGTCAGCTGATGTATTTTAACTAAATTTATTGTGGCAATCATTTTATAATGTATGTACATACATCAGATCACTATGTTATATACCTTAAACTAATACAATGTCATATGTCAGGTATATCTCAGTGAAGCTAGGTCCAAAAACAAAAACAAATATAGAACAATAGTCCCAGAGATTCTATAATCCACCTAAAAGATGTCTCAGAAAGAATAAAATAACAAAATGGGAAAGAAGAAATAATCTAAAACAATAGGAAAAGATCCATTTCTCTGAATTGAATACTGGAATGGGTTGCCATTTCCTTCTCCAGGGGATCTTCCCAACCCAGGGATCAAACCCAGGTCTCCCACATTGCAGGCAGACGCTTTAACCTCTGCACCACCAGGGAAGCCCTGAAGAAAAAATAGAGAATTCCAAATGCCAGGCAGGCCCGGCTCCAACCTACACATTTGGTAGAAGACATTTGGAGACACAAACTGCTGGACTTGCTGAACTCCAAGCCTAACGAGAAAACTTGGAGATCTTCCCACTGAAAAACTTAAAATATGCCCATTCAGAAATGTACCAAAAAGACTCGTGATTTTACTGCTTTTCATGACAAAAACTAAAGAGAATTTTTAGGAACTAAGATATTTTGTTTTGAAGCAATATTTATCAGAAGTTTAGCAAGTTGATAGTGGATTGAGAAATAGAGTTTGAGAAGCCACAGCTACAGAATGGAACAAACAAGCACTGTAAGGCAGGGAAGGATAGAGAAATCTGCCTTTCTACTATAGTTCAAGGATTGCATTAAGATCCTTTGCGCGTTCCCCAGGAATATCTCCAGAAAAGGCAATGGCACCCCACTCCGGTACTCTTGCCTGGAAAATCCCATGGATGGCGGAGCCTGGTGGGCTGCAGTCCATGAGGTCACTAAGAGTTGGACACGACTGAGTGACTTCACTTTCACTTTTCATTCATGCATTGGAGAAGGAAATGGCAACCCACTCCAGTGTTCTTGCCTGGAGAATCCCAGGGACAGAGAAGCCGGGTAGGAGGCCATCTATGGGGTGGCACAGAGTCGGACATAACTGAAGCGACTTGGTAGCAGCAGCAGGAATACCTCTGAAGTGAATGAAAGTCACTAACCACTTAAACTCCTTTATGTTCGGTTCAGTTCAGTCGCTCAATCGTGTCCAACTCTTTGTGACCCCATGAATGGCAGCATGCCAGGCCTCCCTGTCCATCACCAACTACCAGAGTTCATTCAGATTCATGTCCATCGAGTCTGTGATGCCATCCAGCCATCTCATCCTCTGTCATCCCCTTCTCCTCCTGCCCCCAATCCCTCCTAGCATCAAAGTCTTTTCCTATGAGTCAACTCTTCGCATGAGGTGGCCAAAGTACTGGAGTTTCAGCTTTAGCATCATTCCTTCCAAAGAAATCCCAGGGCTGATCTCCTTCAGAATGGACTGGTTGGATCTCCTTGCAGTCCAAGGGACTCTCAAGAGTCTTCTCCAACACCGCAGTTCAAAAGCATCAATTCTTCGGCGCTCAGCCTTCTTCACAGTCCAACTCTCACATCCATACATGACCACTGGAAAAACTATAGCCTTGACTAGACGGACTTTAGTCAGCAAAGTAATGTCTCTGCTTTTGAATATGATATCTAGGTTGGTCATAACTTTTCTTCCAAGGAGTAAGCGTCTTTTAATTTCATGGCTGCAGTCACCATCTGTAGTGATTTTGGAGCCCCCAAAAATAAAGTCTGATACTGTTTCCACTGTTTCCCCATCTATTTCCCATGAAGTGATGGGACCGAATTTATGTTAAACACTGCTAATTCCTCAGTGTTTGCCTTTTGAAATAATATCGCTGTACCATATTCCTTGCAGAATTAACACAATAAAACCCTCATATCTTTATTAAATGAGTGTCTTCAAATCCAACTCACCACTTGAGGCCATATGTGTGTGTATAAATGTGTATATAACCAGGTGGCTCAGTGGTAAAGAATCCACCTGCCAATGCAGGAGACATAAGAGACATGGGCTTTATCCCTGGGTCAGGAAGATCCCCTAGAGGAGGAAATGACAACCCACTCCAGTATTCTTGCCTGGGAAATCCCATGGACAGAGGAGCCTGGCAGGCTATGGTCCATGAGGTCACAAAGAGTGAAAGAATCAGTCACAAAAGTCGGACATGAGCACGCAAACCCAACTACACATTACAATCACCATGGGAACTTTAAAAGATACACAAATTCATAGAACCCTCAACAAACATTTGGAAGATGAGGCATCTTGGTGAAGTAGAAAAACACTAGAACTATATAGAGGCTTGATTAAAGTCACCCTTCTGCCACTAATTGGAGTAACTCACCTGAGTTTCTGAGCATTACTTTCCTACAAAAGCAGAAAAATATTATAGTATCTACCTTTCATAAATGTGGAGGATTGAATGAAATAAGAAATGTATTAATACAAAGGCTGGCACTTGATGGTAGTTCAACTAATGATAGTGAATTGTCTATTAATTTTATTTGGGGTCACTCCTAATGGTTTTAAAAGCTCCTGTGATTTTCAATGTTATTTAAATAACAGTATCCTAAATACTCAGGCAGAATTCATCAATTTTCTTGATAACCATTCTTTAAATAACATTAACTGCTAATCCTTATGTTTCCAGGAGTTGTAGCGGTTGAAAGTGGTGAGTTTCTTGGTTCCAAAGTGTCATGGTTATGCAAAGATTCAACCCTAGGCTCTTACCACTTGCTCCTTTTGAAGTTCATCCAGAGAAAGAAAACCACACCTAAGGAAGAGTGCTCTAATTTAGTCACACCCTGGGGATAAATCAGTTAAATCTGGGGTAAGCCATAGAGGGAAGAAGAAATTCAACAGCTCTTTAATGAGAACATATTACATGCAAAGTGACAAAGTATCTCACATACCTTTATTTGGCCACATTCTCCCTACCATTCTCCCATCTTCCAAGTCTGGCCATTGAAAATTTTTATTCTTCTAGGCTAGTATGATGAAACAAATTTGATAAGTCAAATCAAATACTTGAGAAGAATAATATTGAATAAAGGTATGCAAAAAAAATGTGAATTCAATCTAGTATTTTATTTTCTACATGATTAGTACTTGACTTCTGATTTTCCAGTTACCTTCATGGGAGTTTTATTGTGTTTAGAATGCATATTTAGTGTCCAAACATAATTCTTTTAAACAGCTCTAATCTGTGAACAGGGTTTTGTCTACTAATTTTTATGTCGTGTTAGCTATTTGAGGATTTTAAGTGACTTTTTCCACTGTACATGGATTTGTCTACATTATTGAGGGACAATGATTTCAGAGACAGCTTTCTTCAAAGAATCTTTAAAAAATCTTCTAAAACCAAATATTTTATTGGAGAAATATATTAAAATTGTGCTTTTTTTTTGATGCTTTTGAACTCTGGTGTTGGAGAAGACTCTTGAGAGTCCCTTGGACTGCAAGGAGATCCAACCAGTCCATTCTGAAGGAGATCAGCCCTGGGTGTTCACTGGAAGGACTGATGCTTCACTTTGGCCACCTCATGCAAAGAGTTGACTCATTGGAAAAGAACCTGATGCTGGGAGGGATTGGGGGCAGGAGGAGAAGGGGATGGCAGAGGATGAGATGGCTGGATGGCATCACCAACTTGATGGACATGAGTTTGAGTAAACTCTGGGAGTTGGTGATGGACAGGGAGGCCTGGCATGCTGCGACTCATGGGGTTGCAAAGAGTCGGACACAACTGAGTGACTGAACTGAACTGAACTGAACTGATTCTTTAAATTCTGCAAATGCAAGTATCTCAAAATTATATACTTAAAAAAAAACTATTCTGTAAATGTTTTACAGATGTACAGCTTCTTATGAATTAGTTACATGACCAAAAGATACCTTTCACAGAAGAGGAGATGTTTCAGCTGAGTATAGAAGGACCAGCTGGATCTTCATGGGACAGACTGGGGAAGTGTATTTTTGATGAAGGGAACAGTATTTGCTGAGCCTACTAGCAATGTTTGGGGAACTGCCAGGAAGAGCGTGTGTGTGTGTGTGTGTGTGTGTGTGTGTGTGTGGAGACAGAGGGAGAGAACTTTGACTTTGTTGGGAGGCAAGGTCTTTGCCACAGAAGCAGCGTAGAGTGATAACTGAAAGGACAGAATTAGGGAAACACATCAAGGGAAGAGCCGCAGTCAAAGCTGGAGAGGTCAAGTCTGGTTTGATTTGGTTTTGCTTTTTTTCGTTTCTGCTACTTCATCTTTATTGACATTTGGACATTATATTATTTTGTGTTACGTTTTAGAATACTCCACAAAGTCTTGCTGATAAGACAATTTCTTTACTTTTATCTTAATATTCTTGGCACACTCTTAACCCTTGTGGGTATGTACGCTATGTTGAGTAACCTGAAGTAAGCTGAAACCTTAAGTTTCTACCCATATGTCACCAACTGACATCAAGGATTAAGTATTTGGCTTCAGTGATGCTTGGATTTCCTCCCATAACTATGGCTACTCATTTTCTCTGCAATTTAAAAATTTTTTATTTTATATTGTTTTATTTTTATTGTGGTAAAATGGACTCAACATAAACTTTACCATCTTAATCACTTCTAAGTGTACAGTTCAGTAGTGTTGACATTTACATGGTTATATACACATCACCTCCATCCATCTCCAGAACTATTTTCACCTTGCACAACTAAAACTACTTGCATTAAACCACTCCCCATCCCTCTCTCTTCCCAGTTTCTAACAACTATCATGCTACTTTCTGTCCCTATTAACTTGACTATTCAATGTATATATATATATATATATATATATGTGGAATCATGTAGTATTTGCTTTTGGAGCTGGCTTTAAAGCTAGTGGAGGTGATGGAATTCCACTTGAGCTATTTCAAATCCTGAAAGATGATGCTGTGAAAGTGCTGCACTCAATATGCCAGCACATTTGGAAAACTCAGCAGTGGCCACAGGACTGGAAAAGGTCAGTTTTCTTCCAATCCCAAAGAAAGGCAACGCCAAAGAATGCTCAAACTACCGCACAATTGCACTCATCTCACACGCTAGTAAAGTAATGCTCAAAATTCTCCTAGCCAGGCTTCCGCAATACATGAACCGTGAACTTCCAGATGTGCAAGCTGGTTTTAGAAAAGGCAGAGGAACCAGAGATCAAATTGCCAACATCCGCTGGATCATAGAAAAAGCAAGAGAATTCCAAAAAAAATCAATTTCTGCTTTATTGACTATGCCAAAGACTTTGACTGTGTGGATCACGATAAACTGTGGAAAATTCTAAAAGAGATGGGAATACCAGACCACCTGACCTGCCTCTTGAGAAACCTATATGCAGGTCAGGAAGCAACAGTTACAACTGGACATGGAACAACAGACTGGTTCCAAATAGGAAAAGGAATACGTCAAGGCTGTATATTGTCACCCTGCTTATTTAACTTATATGCAGAGTACATCATGAGAAATGCTCGGCTGGAAGAAGCACAAGCTGGAATCAAAATTGCCAGGAGAAATATCAATAACCTCAGATATGCAGATGACATCACTCTTATGGCAGAAAGTGAAGAGGAACTAAAAAGCCTCTTGATGAAAGTGAAAGTGGAGAGTGAAAAAGTTGGCTTAAAGCTTAACATTCAGAAAACGATGATCATGGCATCTGGTCCCATCACTTCATGGGAAATAGATGGGGAAACAGTGGAAAGAGTATCAGACTTTATTTTTGGGGGCTCCAAAATCACTGCAGATGGTGACTGCAGCCATGAAATTAAAAGACACTTACTCCTTGGAAGAAAAGTTATGACCAACCTAGATAGCATATTCAAAAGCAGAGACATTACTTTGCCAACAAAGGTCCATCTAGTCAAGGCTATGGTTTTTCCAGTGGTCGTGTATGGATGTGAGAGTTGGACTGTGGAGAAAGCTGAGCGCCGAAGAATTGATGCTTTTGAACTGCGGTGTTGAAGAAGACTCTTGAGAGTCCCTTGGACTGCAAGGAGATCCAACCAGTCCATTCTGAAGGAGATCAGCCCTGGGTGTTCTTTGGAAGGAATGATGCTAAAGCTGAAACTTCAGTACTTTGGCCACCTCATGCAAAGAGTTGACTCATTGGAAAAGACTCTGATGCTGGGAGGGATTGGGGGCAGGAGGAGAAGGGGATGACAGAGGATGAGATGGCTGGATGGCATCACAGACTCGATGGATGTGAATCTGAGTGAACTCTGGTAGTTGGTGATGGACCGGGAGGCCTGGCGTGCTGCCATTCATGGGGTCGCAAAGAGTCAGACACGACTGAGTGACTGAACTGAACTGAACTATTTCACTTAGCATAATGTGCTCAAGATTCATCTATTAAAAGAAGATGTGGTGTGTACACATATATACACATATACACACAATGGAATATTACTCAGCCATTTTAAAGAATGAAATTTTGCCATTTGCAAGAACACGGATGGACTCGGAAGGCATCATGCTAAGTGAAATAAGTTAGACAGTGAAAGATAAATACTGTATATCATTTACATGTAGGATTAAAAAATTAAAACAAATTAGTAAATATAATAAAAAGGAAACAGGCTCAAAGATTTAGAAAACAAATAACCAGAGGGGAGAGGTAAAGGGAAGGAGCAAGATAAAGATAGGGGATTAAGAAGAAAAACTACCACATATACAATAAACCACAAGGATATAATGCACAACTTAGAATGAGGCTAATACAAATTAAATAACCTGCCCAAGATGAACAGTTCATCAATAGGCATAGATTTGAATTCAGGCCTAATCATGCTGGATAGCACTCATTTGCTTCTCCACATCCACTTTCCACTTTCTACCCTGCCCTAAGCCTTGCAGGCTAACCTATTAGGACTGTGTTACTTGTCTAAGTTTACCATTGGTTTTCCACTATATTTGGCCAATGAGAAGCACCAGTAGGAGGTGGGATGGAGGGAGGAGTGTGAGGTTGCTGTATTCATTCTCATAGTTTGTTTCCTGTAAGAATTCCTTTGGAGTCACCCAAAAGTTTGCTATGCTTGTCCAGTGAAGCTTCGCACATCCTCTTACCCATAGCCCTTTTACAGAGTGATTTCCCTTCTGGTTCCAGCAGCTACTCCTTCCCCTCACCTGCTCAGGCTAGAGGTGCTCACCCAGTTGTTAACAGCTCTGAGATTCTGCACCATTTCTTACAGTTTCCTTAGAACCTGCCAACACCTTTGTAAGTATTCCCTGTATTAAACTTTCCTCAAATTACCAAACTGAATGTGCCACCTGTTTCCTGTCAGGACCCTGACCTGTATAATAATAACAAAAATCCATCTCTTTTCCACTCCAGTTTGACAAGGTTGCATCATTTTTCCCAATAAGGACAAGATTAGTTTGGGTGCCAGAATGTCTAAATGAGAAAGGAACAGAAAGCTGGTTGGAAAGAAAAGGGTTTGGGGGAGCTATTCTGAAGCTGGATTTGCAGAGGAAGCAGAGCGAGGGTGTTTTGGATTAAATGCTGATCAGATGAATGTTTGTGGGGGCTTACTTTCACTACTGGCCAAGTTTATGTGATGGCAAATTGGTCCACAGATTTATACCCATCAGTCTCATATTTGATTCTCAGTATTTATAGGCAAGGCCGTAATGTTTAAGATTAGCATTATAGCCTCTTCCACCATTTAAAAAGAAAATATACACTTATTTCTTGTGATGAGTTTGCTGTTGAACCTAGGGCAACTCACCTTTCCCTACTTATGTCACCTAAAGCCAATGTACCTCAAGGAAATTATGATATATCGCACACTGATTGATGACATTCTGTAAGTTCACTTTTTCTCTCCAGATAGGTGCCAGATCAATGAAACACTTCATTCATGTACCATTGGTTCTCCGAGAGGTTGAAAACCAAATTTTCCCAAGTTCCACGTTACTTCCACTCATGGACTATGCCCCAGAGGCACAGGAAATGCTCAAGAGTTTCTGGTTCAATATAGTTTTCATCAGCACATGTGAGAAAGGCTCTGACACCATTCAAAAAAGCCAGGGGACTTGTAGGCCTAGCACTTAGAACTTCATCAAAAAGCATTTGCTGGTGCCAAAAAGTACGCATTGGCAATGAACTTTCCTTCTGCCTCTGACCACCTCACGATTCTGTGAGTAGGAACATTTCATTCCCACTATTCCTGGGTTCACATGCTCAGTAGAGGAAACAGAAAAAGAGAGCAGGCCATCAGTTTTTATAACAGAGGCCACCCCTTCATATTCTTTCCCCCACCTTCTACCCTCAGGGAACTCCTTCAAAGGGAACCTGCATCTGGAAACGCAGACTTACTATTGTCTGTAAAATTTTTGCTCCAAGGGAAGTCGCCAACAATGAACTGGTCGCCAACAATGAATTGGCACCCATAGATTTTAACTCAGTTGATATTTCCAACTGTTCAGCCTGTTTTTCACCACAAAGCCAAGCCAACTACACATTTAGGTAGTTTGAGCTTTAAGAGAGGAGAGATCAAATACCTTTTGTTCCCAATAGGCTAACTATTCTAAATAGCAACACCCTAGATTGGCATGTTGGGGCACAGTCACAAGCCACAATTTGATTTTTAAACCAATGCCAGAAATGGAAAGGAAACACACACACACACACACACACACACACACACAAAGCTCTACTGTGTTGTAGAAGCAGCCGGAGTGTTTGGCACTACAGGAGATATTTGATTCATGTTGCCTTTTATTCATAGGCTAGTATATCACTTTGTTTCTAATATTTTCCATGTAATGCATTGTCTACATCTGTGTGTGTGTGTGTGTGTGTGTGTGTGTGTGTGTGTGTGTGCGTTCCACTCAAATCTCTTGGTCTTTATGACTATAGGGATCTGGTCTGCAGTATTTGTCTAGTATCTATCTCTCTTCTGTTTTTTGTAGAAATGACTCCATTGTTTTCATGAGCTGGAAAATCTGGATCTGATCTTTGAGAGAAGGATTTGGAACATAACGATTCTGCCTTTTAATGAAAAGATTAACAATGCTTTGGAGCTGAATAGCCCTGTAGTTGTTTAGAATGGGTCTTGTATTTTGCTCTTTGGAGGAGTAACTAACAATATCGAGACTTGTCCCAGATTTATATACCATTCCAATCCCCTCGACCGTGTTCTAAATAAAGGTGGTATGACTATATGTTTGAAATAGAAATGACTCCAGTGTGCTATGGCTTTGTTTATAAAAATGAATGCTAGACATTTTCTTGGATCTTTGCAAGAAATGACATCCTATACTGATGCCCTTTTGTAATCACAACCCTAACCACTTCCAGCCCCTGGTATTGTGTTGCAGCATTTTAACGATGTTTAGTTTTACAGTTATTAAAGAACCCTGTCCCGCTTGATTATCCTTTTTCCTGCACTGCTGGCTGAGCACATACCATCCTCGTCTATACAGGATTACACACACTTCCACTGATTTTGCTGGCTGAGAGTCGGGGATGCAGTCTGGCCAGGATCCTCAGTCGGTCCTTTCCCTAATTTGGTACTACTGTCAGCCTATCCCTGGAAACACTGTGACATTCTACTTGCTCACTGGGGGAGGGGACAAAGGGGGACCCATTGCTGAGGAAATGAAGCACGTTTATTTACCCTGCTGCTACACACAGATGAACAAGGCCAAAACAAATCGTGACCCAGCATGGTGAACACTGCTGAAACCTGACATTCATTCTGTCTGGGACTCCTGCCTTGTGAGACCCAAATCAACAAGGACAGTCCTCTCTTCCCTTTCTCCTCCATTTCCCTTCCACTCCTAAATATATCAGTTATCAATCCAGGCACTTTTTTTTTTTTGGCCGCATTTGTGATCTTACTTCCCTGACCAGTGATGGAACCGATCCTCCCTGCAGTGAAAACAGAGTCTTTAACTACTGGATGGCCAGGAAAGTCCCAATCTGGACACTTTAGAAGGAAGAAACTTTAAGAGATCGAGAATATTGAAAGTTACCTTTGAGATCATCTAGTCTATTGACTTTCAAACTGTTCTGAAGAGCTCCAGCATCTCCCAGAGGAGTCTAGGGTTGGTATTTCTCTCTAGCTCCTCCTCAGGCAGAGGGGAAAAAGAGGTGGGGCTCCAGGGCTTCACCTCCCCCAGTACCTTCCACTGAGGCAGCTCTGCTTTGATTTGTCTATATACTAAGGTTCCTGAGACCATTACCTTTACAGAAAGAATTGCATATTTTCCCACAAAAGTTTGGGAACTACTGGGGATGGAGAAAGGAGCGGTTCCAAAATTCCAGTAGGTGGGATAAGGACCAGTGAGTTCCAGCTTCTTAGCCCCAGTTTTCCTCACACATCTCTCATTCCTCTGGAATAATTAAGTTAATCCAACACCATGTGGATCTCTAGGCTTCCCCTGTGGCTCACCAGTAAAGAACCTGCCTGGCAATGAGAGGAGACTCCGGTTCTATCCCTGGGTCAGGAAGATCCCATGGAGAAGGAAATGGCAACCCACTCCAGTATTCTTGCCTAGAGAATCCCATGGACAGAGGAGCCTGGTAGGCTACACTCCATGGGGTGGTAAAACAGTCAAACAGGACTTAGCAACTGAACTACAACAACAACGGCGATCTGCAGCAATAGTATGCTGCTGCTGCTGCTAAGTCGCTTCAATCGTGTCCGACTCTGTGCGACCCTAGAGAAGGCAGCCCACCAGGCTCCCCCATCCCTGGGATTCTCCAGGCAAGAACACTGGAGTGGGTTGCCATTTCCTTCTCCAATGCATGAAAGTGAAAAGTGAAAGTGAAGTCGCTCAGTTGTGTCCAACTCCTAGCCACCCCATGGACTGCAGCCTACCAGCCTCCTCCATCCATGGGATTTTCCAGGCAAGAGTACTGGAGTGGGTTGCCATTGCCTTCTCCGGCAGCAATAGTATAAAAAGCCATTTTCCCTCCTGTGTTTTATAACAACTCTTTCCTTGTCAAGTAAAGGGCCCCAGTGGAGAGGTCATCCTCACCATGCTGGGAGGCGGCAGGTTATGGAGGCCAGTTTCCCACCTCTAGATATTTGCCCTTGAATTACAGGACAAGATGTATTTAAAGCAGACAAAGTTTGGAGTTGGGCGGTACTAGCAGCCAAGGGTCTGAGAGAAGTTCTTAGATTCCTCCTGATGAAACTCCGCCCCATCCCCACCCCAACCCCCAACACCAGCAGTTAGAGGACATCTCTTCTTTCCCAGCTTCTGAGAAGATCGAGTCTGAGGGAGGTTTCACTGCCACTCCTCCCAGGAGAGCCAGGCTGGCTGGTACGTGCCCCCTCCCCTCTGTTTGTCCCTCTCTTTGCGCCCGGCCCTTCCGTCCTCCCAGGCTGGGGTTAATTCACTCAGAAGTTCAGCTTTCAGCCCCCTTCTGACACATCCAGCGAAGAGAGCGTCTCTGCTCCGTCATAAATATTCATGGAGTGCCGTGGTGCCTCAAGTCCCTTCCCAGGTGAAAACGATGCCTTTGAAAATGATTACGGCCATCATTTGCTCAGAAACAGCCCAGATTCTCCTCATTCGGGGTCTAGAAGAATCTCTATTCAGCAGAAAGTGCTGGCCTGGCTGAGAATTCGAAGGATTCTGGCTGGGGCACAGGCAAAGAGAAAAGGTCAGGCTCCCTCCCAGGCCTGGGAGGAGATTCAGTCCTGAGGGAACCCAGGAAACTCAGAATAATCCCATCAAGACTCACTCTTTGGGAACTCCGCGCTTTTATTGCTGGGGGCCAGGTTCCATCGCTGGTCGAGGAACTAGGATCCCACAAGCCCCTTCAGTACAGTCCCACTCTGCGACCTGATGGACTGTAGCCCACTAGGCTCCTCTGTCCATGGGATTCTCCAGGTAAGAGTACTGGAGCGGTTGCCATGCCCTCTTCCAAGGAACCCTCTGACCCAGGGATAGAACCGAGGTCTCTTGCATCCCCTGCATTGACGGGTGGGTTCTTTACCACTAGACTCCTGGGAAGCCCCAAAGTAGCAGTTGTTTCCACTGGGTTTGGAGAGGAGGACCTCTCGCGTGTTAGGCGACTGTGATGACCACTACACTAGGGGAAAGCGTCTTGGCAAAAAGAGGATTCAATTGCGTCCCCCGACAGTATAGTCCATGGGGTCATAGGGTCGAACACTACTGAACAGCTTTCACTTTCCCAAGGGAAAGAGAAAGAATAGCTCCCTGAAAGAAATTCTTCCTTACTCTACTTTCTGCTTCAAATCTGAGAGATCAGCCAGTAAAGCGAATCCCAAATTCCAGTCAGGCAGGGAACCGGAAGTCAGACCCTCACAACCGAAAGCACAAGAGGAAGCCCTGAGATCCCGGATGGTGTGTAGAAAAAGGCTGATGAGGGTCTGAGGGCACAATGAGCAGAAGGACAGAGGCTGCAGATGTCCCCAGAGAAAATCTTGCAGGCAGAAGTAAGGAGCATTCTAAGGCAGTCATCTTCTGTTTGTGAAGGAAAAAAATGTACACTCTGCTTGCATTATCTAGGTGGCTGAGTTCAAAGTGAAGGTTTCGCCTTTGACTGTGGCACCTAGTCCTTAAGATGATTTTCCTTCTCCTTTGAATGGTGCAGGGGATAAAGCAACTTGGTCTCCCATCCTCTTTTTGCCCATCCATCTCTCACTTTGGAATTTTTCTCTTTCCTTTCTTCTGCTGCCGTAAATAACCATCTTACCTTAATGCCCTGTGTTAGAGCTGCCAAACAGGAGTTTAAGAGGTTTACTGCTCCTCTTACTTTCCATTTGGGGATCTTAAAGATGATTCTTAAGATGAAAAATTATTTTCTTTGTGCTTTCATTTGGGCAGAGACAGAGTTTGAGGCTCTGTTAATGGTCCAACAAAGTGGGAGGGCGATGATTGGTTTCCTGGCATCCAGGTGCAGGAAGATTCAGAAATGTGCCCTTAATTCTAACACAATCAAGTGATGGGGGTTAGGTGACAGGGTTGGAGGGTGGCTGCTTTCAGTTTCTCCCTTGCCGTTCATGGCTGCCAAGCATCCATTCCTTCTTTACCTGTCCTGCCACTATGAGTCATCAAAGAATCACACTTTTACAGGAAAGCAGATTTTCTAAAGATGGTAAATTGATTACAGCACTTTTGTCTGGTCATTTGTTTTAGAGTTTTATTCGTAGTTTCCATTCAAAATGCTCTTTAGCCTGTCATGCTGTCAAATGGAGAGTATGGATAAAGACATGTGTTTGCATTTATGTGTCAGCTCCTGACATTTGTATTTATTTGTACATATGCATTTTGTTTGTTCAAATAAATGTTTCATCAGATGTAGAGTACAGTAGGGAGACACAGAGAAGGAGTTGGTACGATTTAAAACCAAGTGAAATATTTCTCCATAAGACCTGGAATTTGGGCTTCTGGTTAATTGTAAATATGATCTGGAGGAAAAAGTAGCACATCAGGGACCTAAGGTCTGTATTTATCTTTTAATGTTATTGTTATATTATACAGTTTACTGCATAAATAATTGAAATGATAGTAATAACAATTTAGGGACCATTCAACTGTTGTGTGCACTGTATTTCCTTGATACTTACTTTTCTGAACTGTGCAGAGCCATGATTTCCTGTTTAATGAATACACAGTGGTAAATTAAAAAGAAACGTTTTTTTCAGATGGATAAAATCTGTTTTTAATTCATTGCACTTAAAAGCACCCTTCAGCATTTGTCCGTTAAAATCAACAGTCCTACAACATGGTCTCACTGTATAGCACAGGTAACTATATTCAATATCCTGGGATAAACCATAATGGAAAAAATATGAAATAGAATATATATATGTATGTATAGCTATCTCACTTTGCTATACTTTAGAAATTAAACCCAACATTGTAAATTAAATAAATCAACAGTCCTAAAGATAAACATTTTCATGCTGTCTTTATAGTATTTGTTTTAAAACTTCAAATTTAATATGATATTACTAGAAAGAAAAAAGAAAGCCTGAATATTTAATGATACTAATTGAAGCTGAATGGATATAGATTGCTGGGTTTATCTCAATATTTGGCTATATATTTAAAGCATAATTGAAAATAGAAAAGCTAAGAATATTAAGGTAATAATTTTCACAGGTGCAAGGGAGAATAGTGGTCAATGCAGGATTAATATTTTCATACTCTATGAAGAAAACTTTTCACTGCTGCAGGTCTTATTATTCTTGGTTTAATAAATGAACCATTATATTGAAATGAGTTCCTTGAGGGTATGCATAATAACTCATTCATCTTTGTATCTCCAAGGTCTAACTGTAGTAGATGCTCAAGAAACATTTATTGAATGATTTCAATGAATACCAGTTTGCCTTTAAATATTCCTTTCTCCCCATCTCCTCCTTTGAGGGAAAATTGGAAGAGGAAAGAAGAGACTAGAGTTAGATAAAATTGACTTTATTTTTCTGGGCTCCAAAATCACTGCAGATGGTGATTGCAGCCATGAAATTAAGAGATGCTTACTCCTTGGAAGAAAAGTTATGACCAACCTAGACAGCATATTAAAAAGCAGAGACATTACTTTGTCAACAAAGGTCTGTCTAGTCAAGGCTATGGTTTTTCCTGTGGTCATGTATGGATGAGAGAGTTGGACTGTGAAGAAAGCTGAGCGCCAAAGAATTGATGCTTTTGAACTGTGGTGTTGGAGAAGACTCTTGAGAGTCCCTTGGACTGCAAGGAGATCCAACCAGTCCATCCTAAAGGAAATCAGTCCTGGGTGTTCATTGGAAGGACTGATGTTGAAGCTGAAACTCCAATACTTTGGCTACCTGATGTGAAGAGCTGGCTCATTTGAAAAGACCCTGATGCTGGGAAAGATTGAGAGCAGGAGGAGAAGGGGACGACAGAGGATGAGATGGTTGGATGGCATCACCGACTCAATGGACATGGGTTTGGGTGGACTTTGGGAGTTGGTGATGGACAGGGAGACCTGGCGTGCTGTGGTTCATGGGTTGGATGCGACTGAGCGACTGAACTGAACTGATTGAAACCCTATTTTCTATCAGGCACTTGAAATCTGTGATATTACTAAATAGTCCCCCAAACCTATGAGATCTGTATCTTTATTCTAGTTTTCTAAAGTGTGAAGCTGATGTTCAGCAAACAGAAAACATTATACAAGGACACACATAGAATAATTCATAACGCTGGAATTTGAACCCATTGCTATCTGATTCCCAAGCATGTGTTTTCCACACTTACTCATAAATCAACAAATACTTCAACATATACTATGTGTCAGGTATCATTCTAGTCACCAGAAACAACAGTGAATAAAACAGATAGTTTCTGACCTTGGAAAGTACATTCTAGTTGAGGGTAGAGAGAAAGTAAGCAAATTCACAGTGTAACACTAGTTCCAGTCTATTTCAAAACTAAAGTTATTTGGGCATATCACAGAAATGGAATTAATTTGTTTTCTAAAATTCATAAATTCAGCATTGTAAAAGTAGTGTGGGTGGACCAAAGTGTCTCACTAGGAGGACAAACAGTAGTAGATTTCAGAAAGTTAGAGAGAGTCAGTCTGAGCCTTATAGGCTATTGTAAACGTTTTGTTTCTTCTAAGGGTAAGATGGGAAGCAGAGGAGTCACGAGCCCTGGCTCACATTTAAAGATTTTTAAGGAAGCAGATAAGGGAACACGAAAGGCCAGTTGGAGGAGGCCCTTCCTTTTGAATAATTCAGGGAAGACATGATGGCAGCAGGGAGCAGTGTGACAACAGGGTGGGTAAAGAGAAATGTCTAGATTCTAGGCGAAATTTGCAGATGGACTGATGAGATGTGGGATGCTTTTTGAGTAGCTTCAGTTATCCCCTATTGTCTTGGATGAGAACCACATTGTGGTAGCTTCTTCATCTGTAAAATGGGAATGATTTTTGAGAAGTCATCTCAACAAATTCACTCAGCATCTTGCCTAGCACATTATTCAGTAAAGACGATCTGTCCTAGTCATTAACAAGCCAATTCATTAGGGAACAACAGAAGCTCTCTATACACATGACCTGGACCAGGTTGCAAAGTCAGCTCAAGTTCAGGACTGGCTCAGGAACCTGGGTACTGGGAGGGCCGGCAAGGCCAGTGATGACAAACCAGACACCTGCTGTGAGGAGGGTGGGAGGGAAGGGCAGAGGGTCCTCCATGAACAAGTGTAGTGTCTGTTCTTGACCTTAAGGGCTGTGTAGACACAGCTTACATCTCCAGAAGGAGCTTGGGGAACTCTAAAACAGACCTAATTTACTCTGGGAGGGGGTCATTTTCAAACCGGGAAGTTTTAGATGACTAATTTATGAGATGTAGGAAATAAAAACTATAGAAAAATTATAGGGGTATAGATCCCCTCATAAATTTCACCATGGCTGTGGGACATTTTACATGAGTGATTGACCCCATCCTCACAACTGGGGGAGTTTTTATTAAAGCTACAGGACTGTTTTAGTGAAATATTTGCTTTCTCATTCACCCTATGTGAATTCCTATTCAATATAAGATGATCTTCGATAATAATTGAAAACTCCTGTTGGTAGAATTAGTTCTGACTCATATTTTGATTGTGGTTTTAATTCATTGTTAGCTAGATTTATTAAATGATAAAATTAATAACTGCTCACACAGAAATTACGCAAAGACATCATAGAAAAATGTAAATATTTCCTCTGTCATGCAATCCCCCACGCTTCTTGCTTCAGAGGTTTCTTGTACCTGTTTCTTGTGTAGCTTGCCAGAAATGCTCTCTATATATACAAGTATACATATATGTACTTATATATATGTTTGTGTATATATATGTGTGTATCTATATATATATACTTATATGTACGTTATCATTTTTACCCAAGCAGGAGGAAAACCTTGGTAGTCTATTCTGTTCGTTTAACAATATACAGGAGGTTGTATCAGCATAACCAGAGTTGCAAAAAGATCTCCCAAACTGAGACCAAAATATAATAGTTAACAGTGAGAAAATTAGATTGAGACTTAAACTTTAGAAAACCCCCAAAATCCTGAAATATTATTTCTCATTAAAAAAATGAATTTATATTATAATTGCAACCTTATGGTATTTCTTAGAAGGAGAAAATAAATCAAATGTTCTTGGCTGGAAGTGAGGGGGTGTGTCTTTTTCCCCCTCAAATTTTATGATAGTTTAATATAACATCTTTCCACCCATATTTAATTTTCACAGCCTTATCCAAAGGATGATCATTTGTACAAAGATATTCCTAAGTTTTATCAGCCTTCCCAAGGATCTCAATTAATTCTTGTTTTTGTCTTCTTTGGTTGATTAGTCTAAGACTATCAGGTCAATATTTGATGCAGCTATGGTTCGAGCTGTTTTCAACATTTGATGGGCAGAGATAGCAAGGAAGGATATTTGAGTAGTCAGTTATTTAGTGAATATTTTCATGTTATAATGATTTTTGTTTTGTTTCACCATTTTGTCACTACATGAATATGCAGGTAATGATTAAAGAGAATTCCCTCTAGTCTTGGACATATACAGCTTACAATCTTCTTAATGAGCTACATAAATTTCCTACTTTCTACTATAGGAGTGTTCCATCACTGTTTTGGAGAAGGCAATGGCACCCCACTCCAGTACTCTTGCCTGGAAAATCCCATGGATGGACGAGCCTGGTGGGCTGCAGTCCATGGGGTCGCGAAGAGTCAGACACGACTGAGCGACTTCACTTTCACGCATTGGAGAAGGAAATGGCAACCCACTCCAGTGTTCTTGCCTGGAGAATCCCAGGGATGGGGGAGCCTGGTGGGTTGCAATCTATGGGGTCACACAGAGTCAGACACGACTGAAGTGACTTAGCAGCATCACTGTTTATCCAGTGCCTTATTGATAAACAGGAAAGGGGTTTAAGGCTTTGTGAAAGTACAAACAATGCTGAAATAAACATCCGTACATATATATATTATTTGTATGCAAGACAAGAAAAGTAGATTTTTTTAAAAAAGGGAGTTGCCAAGACAAAGGGTACTATTATATTCTTCATTTTACTGAATTCTACCAAATTGCCCCCTTTAGTTTCACTAATTTATCCTCCTCCCAACAATACAGGAAAGGTCCTATTGAGCACACCCTTGCCAACACTGGATATTATCACAACTTTCTAATTTTTGCCAATCTGATGTTTTTAAAAAAATCTTACTGTCTGTATCTTCATTTCTTGAATTATTAATAATGTTAGACCTGTTTACATTCTCTTTTCACTATCTGTATTTGTTTATAGTAAGTTTCCTATTCATGTTCTTTATCTGCATTTATACTTGAGTTATTCATCTTTTTGTATTCATTTATAAGATCTTTTTGCATATTAAAAATAGCCCTTTGCTCTATGGGATGTATATATTTTCCCTAAGTTTGTCACTTGTCTTTTACTTTGTTTGGAGTGTTGTTGTCATATAAATATTATTTTTTTTCTGTAGTAAAGTTTAGCAGCCTTTTATTTATGACTTCTGGATTCTTGTCATGTATAGTAAAACCTTCTCCACTATACAATTTATTTTTAATTCCACTGTGTTTGCTTCTAGAACTTCCAAATTTCATTTCTCCAAGCACATTAAGTATGCTTAGAATAAGAGATCTTCAAAAATAATAGCTTTTCTTGGGTCTTGCAGGTTTGGTCATAACATTAAAACTAGGGTAGGTCATCATCACATCCCTATCTTAAAAGATAACTGTAGTAAATGATATAAACGCCCTTATTCCCTTTCTTCTGTCAACACAGAGAACATATGTACTCACTAAACTTGTCTAATTACAAATTATGACTGAAGGAATGAGGGAAAGGTTTTTGTATATACAAGTCACCAGATGTTTTATAATGATTCTGTTAATATGAGCCTCAGGATTAGACTAGAACCAGTGTTACAGGTCAAGACTGAAGCTCATTGACCAAGCTACACGGGAAAGTTTGTGTAGTGCCTGCTGGCACAATACATAAATATCCAGATTTATTACTCTCTGTCTCCAGTACTGAATTTGCCCACAGATTTATGAAAGGGAAAACATGAAATCGAGATTTGTAAATATTTGAAGTTTACTTCTGAGATTTAAAAAGGCAGTAAGAAGGCTAGTAATAAATTCAAAATAGAGGTTGGGGAATGCAGTCAGTTTGCTATTATAGGAATATAACTTAAGGAAGGAATCACAAACAGTAAAATTTAATAATTTCACCCTTGGTTCATAAAACACTGAGCTCCAACTGACATAAATTATTAGTCTGAGGGAAAAATGGAGGTGAGTGAATATGGATTGTCACAAAGGAAATTGTTGGTAGATTTGGCAACTAGAATTGGAATCTCTAATTCTTCTGAAAGGATGATTCTAACTAGTCAGTAAAGCCTGAAAGCCTGTGAGAATTTTTACCAATCCAGTATACCCAATGTTCAGTGTCTGTGGCTCTAATTATAACTAATGTCCCCTTGTAAGTCCATAAAGTGACTTTCAGCAGTTTGATCAGTTTCCCATTTTTAATTAATCAGGAGCCTAGTTCCTTCAGTAATCAATTTATGTAACTTTAAGGACTATAAGCCTATGTCAATTTGCAGAGCTAATATTAGGCTTTATTTAAGAAAAGTAGTTATATTGGTGATGGGAATCTAGGTTTCAAAGTCAGGCAAAACTCATTTTCAAGTTTGACTTTGATTTAGCTGCTCAGTATCCTTGGCAAATAATTTAATTTCCTCATGCCTTGATTTTCTCATCTTTAAAATGGGTTGATTAATAACTTGCAGTGTCAGACTCCATTGCATGCCCACTAAATGCAAAAATTCCACTATGTCTTCTTATTAACATGCCAGGGCCACTTTTAACTGGTACTGAGCCTTCTAGTGATTTATGAAAATGCAACCCAATAGGCAGACAAACCAGAGGGGTCCCCCTTCCTCTGGACTGACAAAGTTGGGTCACATAGCTTGACAAGTTGGCTATACAGACAGTAAGATGTATTGCAGCTCCTGCAAGGCACCTGTACCTTTGCCCAAGGAGGCCCTGAATGGAACATGAATTTTGTTTAGTGCTTGGCAGACATTTCTTGATCTCAGGGAAAATAGGCCCAGGATCTCAGGGTCTATAGGCCCAATAAAATGAAAAAGAAATTCAACTGTGGAGCTTCCTTTAAAGGGGAAGCTTGAGAGGAGAAAACTCTTGTCCTGGTTCCTGATTTTGGATTTTGGAGGCAATCATGGGATGACACAATGATCTTGGCTCTTGTGGTCATCATACAATCATGAATGGAACAGCAGGAGACTCAAGCTAGAGCCCGGAGACCAGTTAGTTACTGAAACAATGCTCAAACTCTCCTCCTTCTGGACTTTCATTTGAGAACACATCCCTGACTGTCTAAGCTAAGGGTCCCCAACCTCCAGGATATAATGACTGATCATCTGAGGTGGACCTGATGTAATAATAATAGAAATAAAGTACACAATAAATGTAATGTGCTTGAACCATCCCCAAACCATCCCCCACCCCACCCCCACCCCCTAGTCCATGGAAAAATTGTCTTCCATGAAACTGGTCCCTGGTGTCAAAAGTTTGGGGACTGCTAGGTTAAGCCACTGTTAGTGGGCACTTGTGTTGCTGGAAGCTCACAATTTTCCTAATTGAAAAAGGACCATATGTGCTATTATGGAGATTAAGTGAGATGGTATTCTTAGCCCTCTAAGTCAGGAATGTAGAAAGGGACTCAGAAATTGATGACTGCCTTGAAGATGGTGATCATACTGGGAATAATCACAATCACATGAAGCAGGAGAATGGAGAGTTTGGAACTGAGACAAAACCACCTCAGTTTGAGTTTCTAGCTTTGTGTCGGGTAAATAACCTATCTGGGCGCTCAATTTATACATGTGTGAAAAATCTTAATACCATACTTGTCTCACAGGATAATTGTGAGGATCCAAAGAGAAGATCCACAAAAGAGCATTTTATAAACTGTGATGTATGATATAGAAGTCAGTTGTTATTTTTGTCATACCTTAGCCATCAGTTCCAAAAGGCAGGAGAAAAATTGCCCTTGAATTAGAGATACAAGCAATCATAAATGACTGAATCTGACTTTTGACAAGGGTAATGAGGAATAAAAATTAAAAATAAATTTTAGTCTGTTTTAGCCATAAACGGATCTCATCTTCATACCTGGGAACCTGAAAAAGGGCAATAAAATGAGCTGATCTAGAGGGGGAAGGATGCGTTACTCCCCACTTCTTCCTACAGCTTCAGTTCAGTCACTCAGTTGTGTCCGACTCTGCGACCCCATGAATTGCAGCACACCAGGCCTCCCTGTCCATCACCAACTCCCGGAGTTCACTCAGATTCACATCCATCGAGTCAGTGATGCCATCCAGCCATCTCATCCTCTGTCGTCGCCTTCTCTTCCTGCCCCCAATCCCTCCCAGCATCAGAGTCTTTTCCAATGAGTCAACTCTTCGCATGAGGTGGCCAAAGTACTGGAGTTTCAGCTTTAGCATCATTCCTTCCAAAGAAATCCCAGGGTTGATCTCCTTCAGAATGGACTGATTGTATCTCCTTGCAGTCCAAGGGACTCTCAAGAGTCTTCTCCAACACCTCAGTTCAAAAGCATCAATTCTTCAGCACTCAGCCTTCCTCATAGTCCAACTCTCACATCCATACATGACTACTGGAAAAACCATAGCCTTGACTAGACGAACCTTAGTCAGCAAAGTAATGTCTCTGCTTTTGAATATGCTATCTAGGTTGGTCATAACTTTTCTTCCAAGGAGTAAGCGTCTTTTAATTTCATGGCTGCAGTCACCATCTGCAGTGATTTTGGAGCCCAAAAAAATAAAGTCTGACACTGTTTCCACTGTTTCCCCATCTATTTCCCATGAAGTGATGGGACCGGATGCCATGATCTTCATTTTCTGAATGCTGAGTGCACTATTAAAACTGGACAATGAAAAAGAATAAGAGAATTTAAATTGGAAGGTGACACAGCAGAGAATAGATTATGTAGAGATCAACTATTTTAGGGAGATTAAGGTATTTCATGAGGAGTTTAATGGAGAAGGCCTCAGGAAGGAACCAGGAAAGGAGAACTACAGTTGTCGTTTCCTTTTTAGTATTCTCTGACTCCACCTTTGGTGGGCTCTTCCAGTAGAGACAAAGGAGTACATGTCCCAGGCACACAGGATTGAGGCTAAGGAGTGATGTTTAATGGGTCTGCCCATTCTGCACAGTGTCCTTTGAACACAAATATACAAAAGCCGCAAAATACAATCAAGATGTATAAAAATTAGTTTGTATCTGTTATTTCACCTCTTGTTCCTCTACACTAAAACATTAATCAAAATTTTAGGCAAGAATGATTAAGAAAACAACTCCATGACAGGTTTGGTATGAGTTTTTGTTTTGTCATCCTGATTCCAAGTAATTCAGCAATTCTTGTCTCAAAATGCTCCAAATCCCATGTGGATTTGGTTGTTTCCTTGCAATACAGCAGTCATGACTCACTGAGTAGTCTCTAACTAACATTACTGAAAGTTCATATTTAAAGTTTGTATTTAGCTTTATTTCTGTTCCGATTTGTTAAGTTGGGGATTTATGTAAATCCAAGAGGTGGGCCATTCCTGTAGCGTGTATTCTGCATAACTAGTCTCCTGCTGCTGCTGCTGCTAAGTAACTTCAGTCGTGTCTGACTCTGTGTGACCCCATAGATGGCACCTCACCAGGCTCCCCCGTCCCTGGGATTCTCCAGGCAAGAATACTGGAGTGGGTTGCCATTTCCTTCTCCAATGCATGAAAGTGAAAAATGCAAGGGAATTTGCTCAGTCATGTCTGACTCTTCGCGACCCCACAGACTGCAGCCCACCAGGCTCCTCCGTCCATGGGATTTGCCAGGCAAGAGTACTGGAGTGGGGTGCCATCGCCCTCTCCGACTAGTCTCCTACAGTGACCTAAATATTCAACTAATCTCAGCTGGATGGGGGTTTATTCACAATCCCAGCTTCTTACAGGAAAGAAACAACCTCTGAATGAGTACTAATATCAGATCATCTTTGCCCATTAACCAAAAAAGAAATATTCTACAGTTAATTTCTCAGCTACATTCCCACCCCCATTAGGAATTTGCTTTTTAATTTTTTCATGCCCATTTCAATGTAGGTAGTGAAACCAGACAGATTCAAGTGTGTTCCTGGCACTATTGATGAGATAAACATTTAATTCTATAAAAATTTCACTTGCTCATCAGCTCTGTTAATTCTAGTCTATGGGTGAGTGTATGTGGTATGCTGCGGATCTAAAGGTACTCCATTTACAATGATTAAAATGAAAAAGATGATTGTTTCTCTCTCAACCACCCACAAGTAGGTGGACAGCTGTGTGCTATATGTGGCTCTGAAATCTACAATTTATGATTTCCGCTTGTGGGTCCAAAGTGGTTGCCATAATTCTTCCCATCTCAAAGCCATTGTAAAGGCAAGACTTGGGAGTGGCTCCCAAACTCTTCCAGTCAACCCAGTGGCCAGAATGTAGTCTCTCCTAGCTGTAAGGGAGACAGGTAAATGTGGAGCTGAGGACTCACCAATGTGACTAACTATACTTGTGACCAAGATTCTATTACAGTGGGCCCTTGAGCAACACGGGTTTGAACTGCACATGTTCACTTGTACCAGTATGTTTTCTTCAGTAGTAGATATTGGCCTTTAACAGGATCTGTAGTTGGTTGGATTCACAGATGTGGAGGCACCAGAGGAGCTGCATATATGGAGGAACCACATATATAGAAAGGCCAACTATAAGTTATTAGCATTTATTTTTTTTACTACTTGGAAGTTCACCACCCCTAAACACATGTTGTTCAAAGATCAGCTGTATTTTAGAAGAGAGAAAGAATGTTAAGGAGTAACAGAAGTCTGCTACACTAGGTGTACTAAAATGAAGCTTCTCAAACCTAAAATGTGAACATAAATTCTCTGAGCACCTCAATGAAAGGCAGTTTCTACTCAGTGGGTCCAGGGTGGAACCTGAGATGCTATATTTTCTAAGAAGCTTCTAATGGTTGAAGCCAATGCTTTGGTCTGTGGACCACACTAAGCAGCAAGGAAATAGAAGGATCTCTTGATTACAAGAAACAGGGATTTCTATAGTCAACCTTAAAGGCTCATTTGCTGTCAAGAAGGTTATGAAAATCAAGGCATGCATGTGCATGCTCATTAGCTGACTCATGTCCAACTCTTTCCAAGCCCATGGACTGTAGCCTGCCAGGCTCCTCCACCCACGTAATTTTCCAAGCAAGAATTCTGGAGTGGGTTGCCATTGCCTTCTTTAGGGATCTTCCTGACCCAGGGATCAAACCCATGTCTCCTGAATTGGCAGGCAGATTCTTTACCACTGAGCCACCTGGGAAGCAGATATTATACATTCAGTTCAGTTCAGTCGCTCAGTCGTGTCCGATGCTTTGCGACCCCGTGAATCGCAGCACACCAGGCCTCCCTGTCCATCACCAACTCCTGGAGTTCACTCAGACTTGCTTCCATCGAGTCAGTGATGCCATCCAGCCATCTCATCCTCTGTCGTCCCCTTCTCCTCCTGCCCCCAATCCCTCCCAGCAACAGAGTCTTTTCCAATGAGTCAACTCTTTGCATGAGGTGGCCAAAGTACTGGAGTTTCAGCTTTAGTATCATTCCTTCCAAAGAAATCCCAGGGCTGATCTTCAGAATGGACTGGTTGGATCTCCTTGCAGTCCAAGGGACTCTCAAGAGTCTTCTCCAACAACACAGTTCAAAAGCATCAATTCTTCAGCACTCAGCCTTCTTCACAGTCCAACTCTCATAACCATACATGACCGCAGGAAAAACCATAGCCTTGACTAGACGGACATTAGTCGGCAAAGTAATGTCTCTGCTTTTGAATATGCTATCTATATTGTATAATATATATGTAGTATAATATATATTATATATTGTATAACATATTGTATATCTATATTGTATAATATATTGTATAATGTATATATTATATATTAGCATACTATATATCACCATGATATATTAATATAATTGTTGTTGCCTATCAAAAAAGTTTTAACCACTGTTAAAATACTGAATGTGATTTTTAAGCTGTACATTTCCTTCAAAAGAATAAATTCCTAGCTTTTACTCAGGAAAAATAAGTACATTTGAAAAAGTCTTTCTCTTAGGGAAAATCTGGGATTCACTGTATCATTTTTATTTTCTTCTTTTTTTCTCTTCTCTTCTTTCCAGCATTTTTACCATTTTCCTCTTCTTGGGGAGCTCTTGGTATCTTGACTCTCTTTTGGCCATAGAGCTTTTATATTTCTTTCAATGGACCATTCTTCTCTCATACCAAATTAGATAATTCTCTACATATTCTCTAGCCCCAAATCTTACAGAAACCATTTGTTTCTAAAGTTATTTAGAAACATTATTTGCTAAAGTTAGGCTGTGAGATTCCTCAAGCAAGTGCCATGATTTCATGGGTTACTGCACAGCCTGTAAATGGGATCAGCTTTGGTTCAATCAGTAACCACATGGACATGAACAACCTTGACTTGGCTTCCCTAAGCAAGAAGCAGTGGAAATGGCAACATAAGCTACAGAGGAAGACATACAGAAAACCATATGTCGTTTCTTTGCTTGGATATTATAACAAAGCACAGGTTCTTAATGCCTTGTGAATGAAAAACTGAGAAATATCGAGATAATATATTTATACTTTGATATGATGGCATAGGTCCTTCCCAGGTGGTGCTAGAGGTAAAGAATCTCCCTGCCAATGCGGAGACATAGGAGATGGGTTCGATTCCTGGGTTGGGAAGAACCCCCTGGAGGAGGGCATGGCAATCCATTCCAGTATTCTTGCCTGGAGAATCCCCTGGACAGAGGAGCCTGGCAGGCTACAGTCTATAGGGCCGCAGAGTCAGACACAACTGAAGTGACTTGGAACCCATGAATGATGGTGTATCATTATTATAATTAGTAATTTCATTGTTTTCTACTCATAGAAAAAATAGATGCACATTTTAGTTTGTAGTAAAATGCATAAGAAAAAACCTATCATTTTCATTTCAGTTAATTCATATTTTTCCAAATCAACTTTTAAATGTAGGTAAGATAAGGAGTCAGAGAAAGCAATGGCAACCCACTCCAGTACTCTTGCCTGGAAAATCCCATGGATGGAGGAACCTGTTGGGCTGCAGTCCATGAGGTCACTAAGAGTCGGACACGACTGAGCAACTTCACTTTCACTTTTCACTTTCACGCATTGGAGAAGGAAATGGCAACCCACTCCAGTGTTCTTGCCTGGAGAATCCCAGGGACAGTGGAGCCTGGTGGGCTGCCATCTATGGGGTCTCATAGAGTCAGACACAACTGAAGCGACTTAGCAGCAGCAGAAGATAAGAAGTACCAAGTTATGGAAAGTACAAAAGGTGAATATTTTAAATAGAAAAGGTACACCGTTCATAATTTATATAACTAATCAAGCTTTACACTCTAATCTCTGTGTATTCTTTTTGCTTAATGCCACATTTGGATGACTTGTATATTTAAATACAACCCACTTTATTTAGTAGATCTGATGCTCAGAGCATCCAGACTCTGCTCAGACTCATTCTGGTTTCTGGAAAACTCTTCTCTCCATCTAAGTCCTCTCTTCGTTTTTGAGGGGTACAGTCTTTCCTATTTGGTCTTCAAAGGAAGTATAGGCTAGTACCGATTAGATGCAGCTGTTTTAAATTAACCCCTTCAGCTGTGCTCCAGATGAATGACTCAATATAACTTGGCAAACTCATAGTTTCTAAGTCATACATATTTACAACACACCAACATGTTTATTAAGATTAATCCATCTTACACACCAGCAGGGAGGATGAAACCAGTGCATCCGTTCCATTCATAAAATCCAATACAGGTGACTAACAAGGTTGGAATGCTACTTCTCAGTGAACAGAGGCCTCACATGGGAATTTAGGGTTCTGATGGATCCTTTTTCTGTTTTGGGTAGGAGCTAGGCTAAGGCTGCATGGGCCCCTTAGGACCATTGTGGGGCATGGGGAAAGGGCACTTCTTACACTTAGCCATGTACTGTGAAGCCAAAGGGCATAAAACATCAGGTTGGGGAGTGGTGGCTAGAACCAAGATATAAATCAGAAGATCAGGCTGAACACAGGAACGGAGCTGTGGAAGCCAAAGCAGGGGATCAGGAAGGCAGGAAGCCAAGGACTGTGAAGAAGCAAAATGAACCAGAAGCAGTTATAAGAAAGTCCAGGAATAAAAATGGAATTTGCCCATTCACCCCACCACTCCAGGAGACTTTTAAAGTGTCTCTCTTGCCAACTTGAGAGAGTACGATTAATGCAAGTAGCATAGGAGAATAGATTAGATCAAAATGAGCCTCTTCCTTGAAGGAAATAAGCCAGGCCAACACTATGTATACTCTTAGAGTTGCTTTGTTTGTGTAAATGGATGTTTCCTTTAATCCCAGGCTCACCTGGTCTGGCACTGGGAATTGTTCTTTATTTATTCATTCTGCAAATACTTACTGAGTAGAAATGAAGTAGTACAAATATGAATTAGATATACTTCCTGCCCTCAAAGACCTTATATTCTTGTTAGTATCCTTATATCTGGCATCTCAGTGAAAAGGAAGCATGACTTTTTCCTCTCTGGCAAAATAGACAGGGAGGAGTCTGATTTTTCCTTCTTGGCACACACATCTATCCCTAAACCAATTACTCTGTCCAGGAGGGTTGGCTAAACATGGACATGTGTCTAAAGCTGCCAAAACCAGAAGAGTAGCAAGATACATTTTTAACACTATTACTTGTTGTCATTCAGCTTGCTTGAGGGATCTTGGAGCACAACTTAATCTAAAGATATTAGGCCCACGTGCAGAGGTAGGAACAGCTGGCTAAAGTACAAAACAGCTTAAAGAACTTGGACACTAAAGGAAGTCAATAAGGGAGAAGGTAGCAGACCAGTCCCAAAGGTAGCAGGTGCCAGTCCCAAAGATAACTTCCCTGTCTTTGATTTTCTTTACAGCTTCCTGGCTTTGTCTTTCTAAGAGAGGACCCCCTTATTTGAATAGCAAAGTGCAGTATGGACAACAAAAATGCAGAAAAGAGAATGAATCCACCAAAGAGTTTTGCAAAACTAACCTGTTCATTTTTACCCATTTCTTAGCCAGGTTCACATGGGCTATGTACATTCAGTTACACAGGTTCATTCTTCAGTGGAGTCATCTCAAACTTCAAATAAAGAAGGAACATAAATCTTTTCAAATATATAAAAAGAGATGCAAAGCAGAAGATAAAATCTAATATGAAAACAAAAGTGTGGCATATGTAGCCAACCAGGAATGCTTTGCCAGCAGTCACAGAGGTAGAAGCAAGGAGGACCTTAGTTCAACTTGCTTATGATTATAGACAAATAACTGCATAATTTGACAAAAGTTGCAAACTCCCGTAGTGGCAGAACTGGTGCTAAAACTCACATCTCCTCCCTCAAAGCCCTGATCATGTTTTATTGCATCATCCCAACTTGGCCAGTTCCTTCTCCTAGGAGAAAACTGTCTCACCAAAAGGTCATTCTAATATGGTCCTATATTTTTCAAAAGGTATCCATTTAGTAGTGACTGGGTGTAGTTAAACTAGGGTTAATCCTGGAGGCCTATGAGCATACCTAGGAACATTTTTAAAAAATCAGTCCAGATTCTTTTAATTGATTAAATCAAACATGTGCTTGATTCTGTTGTTACTGTTTGCCCTCATGAAATTTCATTCATTGCAGACCCCAGACTCCAAAAACTCAACTTTTCTTTTTTTTTTTTTTTTTTGGGTTACGTATCCCAGAGGTCAGGTTCTACCATGATTGAACATCAGTAGAGGGAGCAACAGTCACTGCCATTGATAATCAAGAGCCCTAGTCCAAAGAACTAAATGTCTAAATAGGAAACTGTCACAGTCGTTAAAAAAAAAATGAAGGCAAAAGGCAGGAAGAAATCCCACTAGGGGACATGCAGATCAAATAAAACAGAAGAGTATTTTATTCAGGCCTATTAAAATAGACAATTAAAAACAATACTGTTGTCCCTGCAGAGAAACAACTGAGCAGCTCTCTACATGCAAATGCAGAGCATGGCCTGCTTCTGTGGCACCTTTCTGATAGTCCCTTCTGAGGCTCTCCTGACAATGCTAGTAGCATCACTAAATACATCGGCTGAAGTCAAAGTAACACATGGTATATAGTATAGTATCTAGGTTATATGATGCCTGGAAAAACTTTCACACTTCAGTAGTGAGTTAAACTGAAGTACATAAATGACTCATTTTTGGCATCTTAATATGGTCAAGAGAATTCCTAGGAGAAGAGTCACTTAACAACCATTTTATTTAAAAGTGAAGTGTCATGGTGTAACCGAACGAGGGATCCAGAGGCAAAGTCTGAGACTTCCCTGGTGGTCCAGTGGCTAAAAGTCCACACTCCCAATGCAGGGGGCCCTGATACACCAGGAATACACCAGGGTTCCATCCCTGGTCAGGGAACTAGATCCCACATGCTTCTACTAAACATATTAAATACCACAACTAAGACCCGGTATAGCCAAATAAATAAATATTAAAATAAGTGATTAAAAAAAAAAAGAGGCAAGTTTGGTGGAATGGAAAGTTTGCTTTATTTTGGATGCTGGCAACTGGTGGGAGTTGGCCAGGGTTGGACTCCAGTCCAAAGGCTGAATCCCCACAGCTGACAATCAATGGGCAAGAGCTTCTGTAGATGGAGGTAGGGGGCTACATGCAGAAGCAGCACAGTCAACTCTGACAGTTATCTTGAAACTGGTCATGTGATGGTCTCACTGGAGTTATCTGGCTTGTTTTAAATATAATTAATCTTCAGTTCCAGGGTCGGTCTGTGTGCATTTCCTTGAGGCCAGTTCTCAGAATTGTGACAGCTTATGTCATGGCTACAGTCTGATCATCATGTAGTTAACTTCATCTACCTGGTGGAGATTTCAGTTTCTACAAGACTATTATCTGTAGCCTATCAAGAGGAACTAAAATTCCTTGACTATGCTTAGTGATTTAGTCTTTTGGCATTTTCTCACTTCTTTGATGAAACTTGTTCTTTGGCCAAAGTTTTTCCATGACAAAAGGCAGAAGACATGATGGGGGAAGGACCATAGGGTCCTGCTCTGTTTCAGTGGCATTGAAAGATATTGCAGCTGAATGGCTACCCCTCTGGGTGTTTGGAATGGTCAAGTTATTCACTACCAATGCATTCACATAACAAGTGTTTCTTGGATATCTACCATGTGCCTGACACTATGCTCAACTTTGAATGCAGAAGGATATAGAGATATAGAGAAATTGGTGCCCTTACTGAACTTACCTTCCAGTAGAAAATGTCCGAGCTACCCTTATCTTCTAACTGTTCTATTATTTCCTCTCTTTCCAGGACTGCCCCTTGGACTTGAGCAAGGGGAGTCCCTGTGCTAGGTTCCATATATCCCAAAGATAAACACAGAAATATATTCAAGAAGATCTGGCTCTCAGTACTGACTCTGTCTAATCTAAAACTGTAAATATCTGCCATCTTCCCTTTGGAATTAATACCACTATGGTTCAGAGATATGCTTCTTCACATCTCTTTTCCTAAATCTTTATGAAACAAAGAGTGTGAAATGAAAGTCGCTCAGACATGTCTGACTCTGTGACCCCAAGAACTGTAGCCTACCAGGAGTCCTCTGTTCATGGGATTCCACAAGAAAGAATATGGATTGAGTTGCCATTCCCTTCTCTAGGGTATCTTCCTGACCCAGGGATTGAACCTGGGTCTCCTGCATTGCAGGGAGATTCTTTGCTATCTGAGCTACCAGGGAAGCCCCAAGAATACTAGCGTGGGTAACTGTCCAAAAACCCTAATGGTCTGAGCATTGTGTATCTTTTGACTACAGAGAGGAACTCTACTTCAGAACACAGGAAGATTTGAGAGGTGAAAATGCTTATGAGAAGAGGCAAAGTAATTGAATTGTCAAATCCCTCTGAAATAGCATGAATTCAATAAATTGGTGCATAAGAAAGTGCTTCTTTCCCATTAGTGCCATAAATCTAAACACTGTCTTCACTTTCAATTAAATTTCATGGTTCTAGAGAGTTCTGGAGATAACAGCAAATGTAGCACACAGTAATTGCAACAGTTTACATGTGTGAAATATGATACTGATTATCAGTGAGATGAATATAGAAAGCTAAAACTGAGAACAGTTTTGTTTTTATAAAAATTTTAATAAAATTTAAATAGTTAAAACTTTTCTGTAAAATACATTTGAAATAAACTAAAATGTTAACTTTTTAAAAAATTAAGCTTAATTTGAAATTTTAAATTAAATGTTCAGGCATATAATGTGTAGGTCTCCATTTTTCCTCTTGCCCCAGGCCCTACCCTATTCCCCTGAACACATACTAATGAAATAATTGATGAGTAAATAATTAGCATTTCAAAAGTATTCAATAAAGAGTTAAATATGAGCAATGGCCGAAACAAAAGTGGAGAGCAAAAATACATTTGTTGAAATAATTAAAAATTACCTACTCCAAGTGCACTTTAAGTGCTGCTGCTGCTGAGTGCTACTTTAAGTCAAATACAACAACGCTTTCTTTGATAGCCTTGGACTCTTCCTCCTTTAAAGTCTCCTATCTTGACCTCCATGACATGTCCTTTATCTTTCAAATTCTTATCTTAAGGTCTCCATTTTTTTTCATTTGTAAGCAGGCTGTAGTTTTCCAGATTTTTATTAGCTCATACAGTGTTGTGTTCATTTTAAGTCTAGTAATAAAGATTAATGCATAAGTGAATATAAAGCATTATTCTAGAAACAGATCACAGAGGGACATAGACCTTTCTATCACCAGATTCTAGATAGACACATCTTCAGAAACACTATCTCAAAATTCAAAACCAATTACACAGTTCCGGAAACTTTTCCATTGTCACACAGATGTGCTGTAACCAGCCAGGGAGTGCAATTCACTAAAGACCATGTTAGTAAGGAAAATCACAACAGCTGGTATAACTGAGAACATTAAGAATGCTATTGGAGAAATAATACCCACATCGACTTTGAAGAGCGTGAAACTGAATCTCACTAGGGCAGTTCTATTCCTTCTACTTCTCTCTATCCAGGAATGAATGAATCAGAAAATTTTGCAAATGATTTATGATTCCCCTTATATCTGGAAAGGGAATATAAATGCATAAAAAGATAAGCCCAAGAGGGTACATGGATAAATGTGAACATGGCAGATGAAATCCAATTAAGAGAACAAACACCATCATACTGATGAAGCCTTGACCTTATATACATTTGTGAAGGAGACCAGATATGGCTTATTGTCTGTTACAGGTTACCTTCATTAATTCATGAATTGGCACCTAAAAAGTCCACTAAACAAACTACAGGGTTGTGTGTCTAGCTTCTGTGACACCGTTTTATTGGGAACTGCTCCACCTGTTCCTACTCACAGACTGCTGTGGACAACTAGTCACAGATGACTGGACCAGGGCTGAACACATGATCCAAATTGATCACTTTAGTTCTTTTCTCAGAGATCTGGAAACAGGAGTAAGATGGAGCCATTCAGCACCTTTAGAGTGAGCCTCTTCTATCGTGTACCCTGAAAACCAGAGACGGCTGACCTGGAGATGAAAAGAGAGCAGTTGAATTAAGGACTATAGGGTCGGCTTGCTTGCACTAATGGCTGGTGGCTCTCCAGGTTCTGTGTTCAGTCTCTGGGCAGGTCAGCTGTCTTTGAATTCTTTAAGATTCTCCCACATCCTTCCAATAAATCTCCTTTACTACTGAAGCAGTTAGTTTCTTTTACTTCCAACCAAAACAACTTAGCTAAGAAATTGGACGTGCACACACTCTAAGCATATCTGTAATGTGCTTGGCACCTTCATGTGATGTAAAAGTTCAGGCCCATGTCCCCGGTGAACTCTTCAATGAATGTGAGAGAGAAGCCACAGGCTTCAGAAACAGTTATGTTTGAAAATAAATATGAAGTCATTTTATCTTCAGTATTTAAATTGAAGAACACTAAACTTTAGGAGGGGCTGCCCTGGTGGCTCAGTAGTAGGGAACCCACCTGCCAGTGTAGGAAATGCAGATTCAGTCCCTGGGTCAGGAAGATCCTCTGGAGAAGGAAATGGCAACCCACTCCAGTATTCTTGTCTGGGAAAACCCATGGACAGAGGAGCCTGATGAGCTACAGTCCCTAAGCTCACAAAAGGGTAAGACACGACTAAATAACAACAACAACAAAGTTAGGAGAGAAAATTGCATATGTTCAGTAAATTCTATAAAACCCATGGGACTTCAAAATACACACACACACACACACACACACACACACACACAGAGAGAAATGGGACAGGAGAGGTGAGGAATTAGTCATGAAAAAAAAATCCAGAATTTAACCTTTTCTGCCACCTAAATTGGCAATATTTTGTGTATAATTCATGCAGTATCTCATTCTAAGTTGGGTGTGAATTCACTCACAAGAGAATTGGAGATAATGTCACTGTGACTATTAAATCAACCAGCAAGAGGTGGGAAGGTGGTGACACTGAAGATAAGATCAGATTCAAACCCAGTGAACTCTTAAATAAAGAAACAAGTGAGCCCAGAAGGGCTATAAACAACCACTAAAGTGAAAGGCAATAAAAGAGAAGAAGGAAAATAAGATACTCAAATGTAATGAAGGAAAACTTATAATGACTAGTGCCTGGAATGCCATTTTAAGTACTATAAGCTTGTGCAACCAGAGTAATTAAAGAATTTAACTGGTTGTCTAAACCATCACTGGGCTCAACCTATATGGAATATGTCTTATACATTATTATAAGTTGTTTTTCCTCATACTATAAGAAACAAACACCAGAGATGGAAAACATTGACTTGGACCTGGCAGGTTTAAAATGGACCAAGTGTTTAAGTAGACAAAGGGTGACAAAATCCAGGACAATTCATGAGGAGGAGGAGCCTCCATCAGTTAAGAAAGTATATCAAGAGGAGTATGAGCTCTAAGGTTAGTGGATCAGATACACAGGTCAGATTTCGCTACAATGCACAGTTAAGGGCCACATTTTATGTTTATTTCTAGTGTCTCAGTTGATTAGAAACTTCTCAGAATTCAATCAAGATTAAATATAAGTAGGTATCAAATCATAACCTCATATATGTTAAACTTTCAAAATGTTCTATGTCACTTATATCTCAATAAATCTGGAGAGTAAAAGGGAAAAAAACTATAGTAGGTGTATAAATTCATCCATATGGGAAACGAATTCAAACTACTCATGAAGGTATGAATAAAAACATAAAATCTCATACATGACAAGTATGATACAAGAATCTGCTAAGTATTTTTATTAATATTCATAATTATTAAAGCCACACATCTCTTATCCCATTTTGTTAATAATAATAGCAAAATGAACTGAACAAGCTTGTAACCAGATTCACATTCAGCATATCATATAAATGCTTCCTACACTTTAAGAAATCTGTACTATAGGTAAAAAGACTCTTTACAGTGTAAAAGTATTAGGCAGATATAGGTCTTTATTACTCATTGATCTCTAAAGTATGCTGGATCTAGGGAATATAAAGTTCATTGTGGTTGAGACTGGTCTAAAATCAGTATAGCAAACCAAAGAAATGTCAATTACTATAAACAAGCGATCCAGTCTTTTAAAAATGGTACTAGTATTGAGAGGAGAAGCCAATGGCACCCCGCTCCAGTACTCTTGCCTGGAAAATCCCAGGGATGGCGGAGCCTGGTGGGCTGCCGTCTATGGGGTCACACAGAGTCGGACACGACTGAAGCGACTTAGCAGCAGCAGCAGTATTGAGAACAATTATTTGATTTGTGTACTCACAAATATTGTTTTCCAGGGCTGGTAAGAACCAGTGTTCAATAAAATCAAAATTAGCATACATTTAGTGAGGGCCTCCTATTGGCAAGCTATGTGTAACTCATTTTAGTGCTAGTGGAAGTTTGAATTGGCACTCCCTACCCAGGAAAGCAATTTAGCAATATGTGTAAAGAGTTTTGAATATATTTATATTTTTGACACAGTAATTCCACTTCTAGGTATCTTAGCTAAGTAATGAATTGGGTGGCTTCATAGGTGAATATTTAAAGAACATAAATTCTTTATTAACCCTTCTAAAAATTAGAGAGGAAAAGACACTTCCCAACTCATTCTATAAGGCCAATATTACCCCAATTGCAAAGTAGAAAAAGATACCACATAAGAAAAGAACTAAACACCAATATCTCTTATGAATATAGATATAAAAATCCTCAACAAAATACTACCAAACCAAATTCAGCAGTATGTTTTAAAAATTACACATTATGACCAAGTGAGATTTACAGCAGTAATGTAAGGTTGGTTTAACATTGAAAAATCAACTAATATACCATATCAGTAGAATAAAAATAAATCACATGGTTTCATTAAACACACAAAAAGCATTTGTCAAATTCCAACATCCTTTTATGATAAAAAAAAAATTCAACAAACTAGGATGAAAATGGAACTTAACATGATAAAGGCATCTCGGAAAAATCCACAACTTACGTCATACTTAATAATGAAAAACTTGATACTTTCCCCTTAACATTGGGAGCAAGATAACAATGTTCACTTTTGCCATTTCCATTTAACAAAGTACTGGAGGTCCTAGTCAGGACAGTTGTGCACGAAAATTAAGTAAAATGCATGCAGATTGAAAAAGGAGTAAAGCTATCTCTCTTTACAGATGGCGTGACCTTGCATATAGAATAATGTCAGGAATCCACTAAAAGACTATCATAATTAATAAAAGGGTTCATCAAGTTTGCAAAAGGAATCCAGCAAAATCAACATTCAAAAATCAGTTGTATTTCTGAGCATGTACAATGAAAAATTCAAAAGTGAAATTAAGAAAAGAATTCTAATTACAATAGCATCAGAAAGAATAAAGCACTTAGGAATAAACTTAACCAAAGAGTTACAAAACATATACTTCAAAAATGATAAAACATTGTCGGAAGAAGTTAAAAATAACCTAATAAATAGAAGAACAGTTTATATTCATACATTAGGAGACTGGATATTGTTAAGATGGCAGTTTTACTCAAATTAATCTACATATCCAACATAATACTTACCAGAATAGCGGCTGACTTCTTTGTATAAATTGGCAAACAAACCCTGAAATTCATATGGAAACCCAAGAATAATCAAAACAGTCTTGGAAAAGAAGAACAAAGTAGAAGAATTCACATTTTACAAGTTTAAAACTTACTACAAAGGAAAACAATGTAGTACTGACATAAAGATAAACGTAGGTTAATGGAACAAAATAGAGAGTCCAGAAATAAATCCATGCATCTATGGTCAACTGATTTAATACAGGATGCCAAGAGTCTTTCAACAAATGGTACCAGAACAACCATGTGTAAGAGAATGGGGTTGGACCCCTATCTCACACTGTATACAAAAAATTAGTGCAAAATGGATCAAAGACCTAAGATAAAACATGAAACTCTTGAAGTACTTCAGAAGGCTGTAAAGGAAGTGAAAAGACAATACTTAGAATGGGACAAAATATGTGCAGAACATATATCTGCTAAGAAACTTGCATCTAAAATACATAAAGAGCTTTTACAACTCAATGATAAAGAGACAAATAACCCCATTTAAAAATAAGCAAAGCATCTAAATTGACTTTCCTCCAAAGGATATATATATGCAAATGGGCAACAAATAATCAGAGAGGTGAATAAATTGGTACTCAAGTATGTTTATGACAGCATTATTTACTTAATGACAAAAAGATGCAACCTAGGCGTCTAAAAATAGGGGAATAATGACATGGACTATAACACACTAAAATACTGAAATCTGATACAGTCATTAAAAAGACTTATGGAAAGGCATTGTGGGGGAATAATTAAGCACAAGAGCACTGGAGAGAGACTTCTTGTGTTTGAATCTCAGTTCAACCAGATTCATGCTCTTGGGCAAATTATTTAACATATCTAAGCTTCAGTTCCTGCATCTGTAGCTTTTGCTCAGATTAAAAATGAGTATGCCTGTGAGGTACTTACTATATTGTCCAGCACATAATAGTGCTAAACAAATAATTGAAAAGAATTATGATGTGCTTCTAAAAAATTTTTACTTAATTTTTTAACATAAAAAACGTTTTGTATTGGGGTATAGACGATTAATAATATTGTGATAGTTTCAGGTGAACAGTGAAGGGATTCAGCATATATATATATATCCATTCTCCCACAAATTCCCTTCACATCCAGGCTGGCAGGTAACACTGAGCCGTTTCATGTACTACACAATAGGTTCCATGTGCTATACAATAGGTTTCTGTTGGTTATCCATTTTAAATATAGCAGTGTATACTTGTTGACATCCTCAAGATATAGTATCAAGTAAAGAAGTAGGATATAAAGTACATAAAATACTCAACACACTCTGAATGAATGGTTACATGAATATATGGGGTGGATAAATGGGTGACTACAGAAATATATAGTGTACTATTTTATACTTCATATCTTTCCTTTAGTAGCACAGGTCATCCTGGTTTATTATTGTTTCATAGTTCATATGTCTGACTATCTTTTTGAGGATCCTTCGTTGCATGGTTTTTTTCCAAGTCTTATCTAGTTCTCCTGTGGGTATCTACTAACGGGAGGTGATACTACCAGAAACCTGCACAGATTGCAGAGAAAATAGACTGGTTTGTTTCTACTCAGACACCACAGACGTTACCACTACATTCCTATCATTGTTTCCTTGCTGGAGGCAGCTTGCAGTTTTGTATGTGCTACAAGTATATTCCTTATTCAACTTATTCATTTTTTTAAAATCCCCCCTTGTTGGCAATTAGCAATCAAATTCTTAATTAGCTTAAATCCACCTGGCTATTTTGCACCTAATAAATCAATTAATTCCATTTGCACAGGGGGGATTGTATTTAGTGCCATATCTCAGTCATTACTGACCATCATTGTGTGTGGCGGCTGTATGTACAGTGAAGACATGATATCCAAGCAGAATTTTTATTTTCCACTGTTCTGCAGTCTGTCAGATAAGCGGAGAGTGTGGTTAGTGTTTTTAATGTAGAAAGGGATTTAGCAACAGGCCTCAGAAGACTAAAACAGAAATTAGGAGTCTAGCATACGCTATAAACAGGTTCACCGATTAGGTTACAGCCTTCCAGGTAGGCTTGATGATGTGCAGTGTCATTCATTTCAGACTCAAATTGTACTTGCTCCATATAAAAATCATATTGTATTCTCTGGTGTTGAAATAAAGCTTGCTGAATAGTGGGATAAAGTTTCCAGGAACGTATCAAGAATGAATTCCACAAAATTATACTTTGCCCCCAAGTCTCCTGGTGAGTACACAGTTTAGGGAAAGAGGGCAAATTTAAGATTTCATTTAAAAATCTACTTGAAGGACTTTTAAATAGAGACAAGTTTCTTTTAATGATTTAATATTACGTTTCTTTTTTGAAAGAGAGACGTCTTTGGGGGGATAATAGTGAAGTGGTAGTAAGCATGAAATTTTAACATTCAAAAAAAAATCTTGAAAAATAGATGAAGTTTTTTTATACAAACATTATTTCATGTCAATCTCTTAGTTATTCCAGATATCTGACCTAGTGAGATTGATTATTTGAAAAAACTCCCATGTAATCAATACATCAAAATGTTTAGATATGGATTGAAGTGTTAAGAGTAAGCAGCTTAAGAGTGTTTATTTCACTCAGAAGTCTCAAAATACCATTGCTGATTGACAAAATCATATTTCATTAACCTATTCTGATAAAGGCTTGTCAGTAAGTATATTGAAATCTCAGAATCATGTCTGGGGCAGTTGAAGACTAATTCAAAGTCTAGTGAACCAGTACCATTTCAGAGCTAGTTCCTTCAGAAGTACAAATTCATGTGCCCCAAGGAGTGAAAGGAAATCTCAGCTTAATCTTTATTTTTAATAACAGCTTTCTTGAGATATAATTCACATATCATAAAACTGTCTTTTAAAGTATACCATTTAATGTCTTCTAGTATATTCACAGAATTGTGTAAGCATTACCAATATCTAATTCGGGAACATTTTCATCACCTCAGAAAGAAACTCATATCCTTTGGCAGTCACACCCAAATCCCCACTCCCACCCCCAACCCTTGGCAACCACTAATCTAGTCTGTGTTTTTGTGAATTTGCCTATTCTGGACAATTCAAATAAATGAGATCATATGATATAAGCATTTAATGACTGGTTTCTTTGGGTTAGCACAATGTTTTCAAGGCTCATCCATACTGCAGCATGTATTAGTACTTCATTCCTTCTTGTTGCTGAATAGCAGTCCATTTTATGGACTCACAACATTCTGTTTATCTATTCATTAGTTGAAGGACATTTGGATTGTTTCCATTTTTTAGCTTTTATAAATATGTTGTCATGAGTATTTGTGTAAAAGTTTTTGTATGGACTTAATTTTCAATCATTTTGAGTATATAGAGTAGAACGTCTATGTTTTATAGAAAATCTATGTGTAACATTTTGAGAAACTGCCAACATGTTTTCCAAAGTGGCTGTACCAGCTTAGAAACCTACCAGCAGTATGCATGTTCCAGCTTCTCCACATCTTAACCAACATTTGTTATTGTATTTTTGAATGTAACTGTTCTGAAAGTAAGTTGCTCAGTTGTGTCTGACTCTTTGCAACTCTTTGCAACTATACAGTCCACGGAACTCTCCAGGCCAGAATACTGGAGTGGGTGTTCCCATCTCCAGGGGATCTTCCCAACCCAGGTATCAAACCCAGGTCTCCTGCATTGCAGGCAGATTCTTTACCAGCTGAGACACCAGGGAAGCAGGTATGAAATAGTACCTCACAGTGTTTTTATTTTTTTACTGCATTAGCATTTCTCTAATGACTAATGATGTTGAGTATCATTTCACATGCTTTTTGGCCACTTATATGTTTTCTCTGAAGAAATGTCTATTCTCATCTTTTGCCCTTATTTTTCACTGGGTTGTGTGTGTTTTAAAGTTTTCTCTTGTTCTGTGATTTGCCTTTTCACTTATTTGATAGTGTCCTTTGAAGCATTGGAGAAGGAAATGGCAACCCACTCCAGTGTTTTTGCCTGGAGAATCCCAGGGACAGGGGAGCCTGGTGGGCTGCCGTCTATGGGGTCACACAGAGTCAGACACGACTGAAGTGACTTAGCAGTAGCAGCAATTTGAAGCATAAAAGGTTTTAATTTTTATGAAATCCAATTATTTTTTGTTTTGTCATTTGTGCTTTTTGTGTTGTATCTAAGAAACTATTGCCAAAATCTAAGATCACAAAGGTTTGGGCCTATCTTTTCCTCTAAGAGATTTATAGTTTGAATTGTTACATTTATGTCTTTGGTCCATTTGAACTAGTGTTTGTATACGTGTAATACCAGTTTACCATAAATCTAAGAGCTCTTTTCTGGACTCTCATTTCTATTTCATTGATCTGTATGTTATGCCAGTTCCACACTGTCTCGATTATTGTAGCTTTGTAGTAAGTTTTGAAATCTAGATTTTGAGTCCTCCTTCTTTATTTATTTTCAAAATTGTCTTGGGCCTTCTGGATCTCTTGCAATTCCATACGAGTTTTAGTATCAGCTTGTCAATTTCTGCAAAAAAAGAAATCTTGGCTTAATTTATATGACTACCCAACAGTTTCTGACCCAATGGACAGGACATAACTGAAGATGTCCCCAAGTAGGAGTGATCATTGGAGCCAGCCAGTTGCAGCCTCCTGTTCCAAGCTCAGTCCTGGGTAGAGTAGACCCTCAGCATAAATAAAAGAACAAAAGCAGGCTTCTGTCCCTAGAGGGAGAAGAAAGCTAAGACAATCTGGGGAAGATGTAAAGATCACAGCCAAGAAATACAAAGCTTGAGACCTGGAGACCTGCTATGAGAAGGAGTTAGTATATATAGCAGGTAACCATAGCCAAGAGCACTATGTGCCGGCCACGGTGCTATGTAAGTATTCAACACCCAGCAGAGATCACTACTTTGTTACAGAATCATTGATATAAATGGAAGTCATGTTGCTAGTTCGGCCCTTCCACCAAAGGCAATTTAGCCTGAAATAGTTATAACCAATATCTGAGAAGGACTTTCCAGTTTATGACACCCAGTCACATTTACAATCTCACGGAAAACAACTTGCATGGTGGGTTTTCTATGGGTCAGTTTACAAACATTCACTGAATTTCCTAATGACTATTTTAGACACTGGGGATAAAATGATGACTAAAGGAATTTCTGAATTTCTTTCAGAAATCAACTTAATAATAGAGATGCAGACATAGAGTCTTATAATTATATGTGTCAACTAGAATTAAAAGTGACACTAATGATTATTTGAGTCAAGCACTCATAGGAATACAGAGGAAGAAACTCCTAGTCTGACTGTGAACATTTGCTCAGTGTCACAAGGAGTAAAGAGAGGGATAAAAACTCAATCTAGATATGACAATAATATAACCTATCGTATTAGCCAAATTTCTCCAAAGAAACGGAATCAGTCATATTATCTGTTTATCTACCTGCAGTAAGATTGATTAAAAAGAACTGGCCCATATAACTATGGAGATTGAGAAGACTTCTCATCTGCCATCCACAAGCTGAAGATCCAGGAAAGCAACGATGTGTTGTTCAAAAGCCTGAGAGCCCGAGAGCTGATGATAGATTCCAGTCTCTGGAAGCCTGAGAATCAGGAGCAGAAGACTGATATCCTTGCTCAACAGTCAGGTAGAGAGAGCTAATCCTTTCTTCCTCCACTTTTTGTTCTATACAGTCCCTCACTGTGTTAGACTGTGCCCACCTACAGTAGGGAGATCTTTACTCAATCTACGCTTTCAAATGCTAATGTTTTCTCCACAAACACACCTGGAAATAATGTTTAACCAGTTATCTGGATAGCCCATGATCTAGTCACATTGACACAGCTATCACACCTATGTTTAAAGTCCCAGAAAGAGTATACCTGTGGCGGATTCATGTCAGTGTATGGCAAAATCAATACCATATTGTAAAGTAATTAGCCTCCAATTAAAATAAATAAATTTATATTAAAAAAAATAAAGTCCCAGAAAGAGGCAATGCCATGTGAAAAGAGGTAGGAGTAGGAAAACAGAGAAGTTCCTCTACCATTTGTGTACTATTGCCTGTAGTATCTTTGTTTCCTTTTCTCTCTTTCTGTGTTTTAGTAATGCTATTTGAGTCTTACTTTCACTTGAAGTTGTGAGAGTAAACTCAGAAAATAAATGAAAATCGTCCTTGAAAATATGTATTAATCTAATATCTGAGGAATGAGGATTTCTTGGCATTAGAATTTGTAGCAGTCCTTCCATCTTAAATTTACCTTCTGTTGAATCTTCCCAAGCTTTTTTAAGAGTGTGAGGCACATTGGACTTCCCAGGAGGCTCAGTGGTAAAGAATTTGCCTGCTAACGCAGGAGACACAGGAGGCACAGGTTCAGTTGCTGGGTTGGAAAGATGATCCCCTGGCAGAGGAAATGGCTACCCACTCCAGTATTCTTGCCTGGAAAAATTTCGTGGACAGAGGAGTCTGGCGGGCTACAGTCCATGAGGTCACAAAGGGTCGGAATTAACTATTCCACTGAGCACGTACTTGATAAGCATATTAGACAATGAGATCACATCATAAATGTGAATCTTCACTTTATCATCACTGGACTTTTTTCCTCCTCATGATATTCAACATGAGGCAGCTAGATATAATTTCTTTCAATATTCTACAGTAAAAGATGACCCCAACTGAACATTTAGAAATAGTTCATAAATTTGATGGAACAATTTCTGCTGTTCCCAAACTTCATTACTTTCCTTTATTTCATTGTAGTTATTTTTAATGACAAAGTAACTACTTATTGAATGTCATTAAATCAGGCACTGTTGGATATTCCCAATGACTGTTCCCATCTTTGTTTATAGTATACTCCAAGAAAGCAACACATGGGGAAGATGGGCTCTTCCGTCAGCCTGATGGATCTATACATTGTTGAGATTCAGATTTTCAGCCATAATAACCTCTGTCCCTTTTGCTAATGATTAGTTTATGGGTGGGCATGTAAAGCTGTTCAGATTTGAGGTGAAGAAAAAGTTTGATGTGGAGACTTCCAGTAAGAATTTTACTTTATTGTGAAAAGAGAAAGACAAGGAGACCTCCTTCTGCCCTGAACAAGGTTATGTGAGGATGTAGGGTCTTGAGCCGCAAAAGCCATCTTGCAACCACTGGCAATAAGCCCAAGGATAAACAGCCAACATATGAGAGTGACAGAGTTGAGATAAATAAGTAACCTGACATTGTTAAACAGTTGTTCCTGGAACCGTCCACCCATATACATGTGGAATCATCTACCCATGCTGGACTTCTTGTTTTATGGGATAATAATGCTGAAGATAGGATTGGTTAAGTTTCTTGTAAAGTAGAGCCAAATGAAAATTAACTTATTTACTCATGAAAGGACAACTGTATGTTTTTGCCATCTTCTCACTTTCTTTTCAGGAAAGATTCATAAATATTTTCTAAATCCTAAAATCCTGGGGCTCAGGGAGCAGAGGGTGGGTGTCAGATCTAATTGCTTTGTGACCTTAGACATGCCTATCTACCACTCTGGATCTCAGTGCCCTCATCATCAAAGAAGGAACTTGGACAAAAATAATCTTTAAGTCTTTTATAGCTGTCTAATTTCAAGAAACTGGAATCAGAGAACTAAGAACAGAAATATAATTTATGATAACCAAAAAAGCTATATGGGGCTTTGCTGGTTGGTCAGTGGTAAAGAATCCACCTGTAATGCAAGAGACATGAGCTCAGTCTCTGATCTGGGAATATCCCATATGTTGTGGAACAACTAAGCCCATATGCCACAACTATTGAACCTGTTCTCTAGAGCCTGGGAGCTGCAACTGCTGAAGCAACTACAACATGCGCCCTAGGGCCTGTGTGCTGCAACAAGAGAAGTCACTAAATTGAGGAGCCTACACACTGCAACTAGAGAATAACCTCCACTCACAACTAGAGAAAAAGCCCACACAACAACAAAGACCCAGAATAGCCAATAAATAAATAAAACTAAAAAAAAATTTTTTTAAGTTATTCATTGGTGCACATGCTTGTATATGTGTGTGTGTTTTCATATATTGTCTTGATGATAAATTGTTTTATGTGTAAAAGTGTAACAAACTGTATTGTTCTTCAGCACATCTATAAATTCATGAGTAAACATGCCCCAGACTCTCAGGAAGTAATTTCAACAGGGAGGAGCCTTGTCCACATCAAGTTAATAGTTGCTATGAGGGAAATTACCTTGATGCAGTAATAACCTAAGAAGTATTTTACCAGGCAAACTCTTCATGGATGTTAAGAACAGAGAGGCTCACAGATCAAATTAAGATGTTCAAACCCCATATTTTATTAAATCAATTTAAAAGACACAATGAGAAGAAAGAGATGGGGTAGGTTAATACCCTTAGGGTAGAGTCCAAGCTTCCACTTAGGATGTAGAAAGACAGAAAGAGCATTTTCTCCACCTTTACAACAACAACAAAAAAAGATGGATACTGTACAAAAACCACTTCTTGAATGCTCTAGAAAGCTAAGGCTATAGGGCAACCAGATGATCTACAATCTAACCAAAACCAGGTACATCCAAGGAGAGATTAGTTACAAGACTTGCTTACCCTTAGGCAGATGTGAGATGCCATACAAGCTGATGAGAAGAGTACTTTGGCTAAAAATGTTTACTAAACTGCCGACAGCTGAATATGGAGTGAAATAAAATTTCATAATCCAGAGGAGCCACCGACACAAAGTGAGTTTGCACAGGCTTGCGGATTTTTTTTCTAAGGCTGTCACTCAGCCCCCACAACGAAGACTGGAGGTAGGAGAGACAAAGTGCTGAAGTGATAGAAGAGAATAGCAGCCACTGCTTGACAGACCCAAAGCCCAACCTAGTTCCTTCTCCTTTGAGAAATAAAAGCCTTCTTAAGTCACTGGGAGAAAGCTAACAAACCCTGTCACCCACAGGGTACCCATGCAGCTGTGAGAAGGGAAGAAACACACAAGCAATCTGCCCATAGGAGAGAGGGCAGGAAAACGTTCTGGTGCTTTAGAGTTCCCACACCACTGGGGGTGAGACAAGACTGCTGAGAAGTCCCCATGCCTGTGACTCAGGAAAGCAGCACCTAAGATTGAAATGGAATTGGAGCACCCAAACCCACCAGCAGGCTAGCATGCTCTGAGCAACAAATAACTGCTGAGAGAAAGGCAACAGCATGGAGGGTGTCCTCTCTCTTAGGGGTGGGCACAAGGAAAAGACCTAAAGCTGAGGATGAAGAAGGTATTAAGAAAAATTCTCCAGCAAACCAGCCTCAGCCTAAGCACAAGATAAGATGGAAGAATTAGACACTCTACTAAAGGTGTACTGAAGGTAACCATAGAAATAATAAAATTCAAGCACAGCTCAACTCCTAACTAGTTATCTCAACACCCCACACTAAAGTGAAAGTGAAAGTGAAGTCGCTCAGTCATGTCTGACTCTTTGCGATCCCATGGACTGTAGTCTACTAGGCTTCTCTGTCCATGGGATTTTCCAGGCAAGAGTACTAGAGTAGATTGCCATTTCCTTCTCCAGGGGATCTTCCTGACCCAGGGATCGAACCCACGTCTCCTGCATTACAGGCAGACACTTTACCCTCTGAGCCACCAGGGGCTAGCAAAAGAAGACGCAAGGCCAGTTTCAGGCATAAGTGATACTGTCCTACCTACGATGCTCAGCTTTTAATCAAAACTTACTACAAAGAAACAAGCAAAAAAAATAATACTCTGTCAAGAGGCAGAGAAGACAATAAATGCAGGTATGACCCAGATGTTGGAACTGTTGAAAAAGTAATTTACAATAACTACAATTAACATTTTAAAGGCTCTAGTGAAAAGGTATACAACATGCATAGACAGAAGGAAGCTTTCAGCATAAAGATAGAAACCATGAGGAAAAAAACATCAAGTGAAAGAATTACTAGAAAAGAAAACCACAATAACAGAGATGAAGAATTCCTTGGACAAACTTACCATTAGATTGAAAAGACCCAAGAAAGGAATGTGTGAACTTAAAGATAGGAGAATATAAATTGAAATACAAAGAGGAAAAAAAAATTTTAAAAAGACTAGAACATGCATGAGCTATGGGGTCAATATCAAATAACATTTTTGTAATTAAAATCCCAATTTCAATTGTGAGACTATGAGAAAAAGGGACAAAAGAAATATCTGAAGATATAATGGTGGAGAGTTTTCCAACATTAATGAAATATCAAGCCATAGATTCAAGAACCTCAGAGAACATCTAACTGGATAAATACACCACACACACACACACACACATCATATTCAAATTACTGAAATCCAGAGATTAAGAGAAAATTTTGAACACAGAAAAAGAAAAAAATTACATGAAAATTACAGTAGAGCACATTTCTGGTCAGATACTATGAAAGCCAGAAGACAATGGAGCAACATATTTAAAGTTTTGAAAGGATGGAAAATCTATACTATATGCATCCTGTTAATATTATGATATGCATGTTTTGTCTTCCCACCACATCAGCTTTCTCCACTGATGGTGTAGTTTGAAGGACCAACATTGGTTTAAGCAGAGGAACTCAGAGATAAAAGGTGACTAGAGTCAACACATGCTTGTGAGATCCAAGGAAAAGAATATAGCACAATCTAGCCTGCCAAATGATATTTTTGCTCAGAGGTGACTGCAGCCATGAAATTAAAAGACGCTTACTCCTTGGAAGAAAAGCTATGACCAACCTAGATAGCATATTCAAAAGCAGAGACATTACTTTGCCAGCAAAGGTCTGTCTAGTCAAGGCTATGGTTTTTCCAGTAGTCGTGTATGGATGTGAAGAAGGCTGAGCACCAAAGAGTTGATGCTTTTGAATTGTGGTGTTGGAGAAGACTCTTGAGAGTCCCTTGGACTGCAAGGAGATCCAACCAGTCTATCCTAAAGGAGATCAGTCCTGGGTATTCTTTGGAAGGACTGATGCTAAACCTGAAACTCCAGTACTTTGGCCACCTCACGTGAAGAGTTGACTCATTGGAAAAGACTTTGATGCTGGGAGGGATTGGGGGCAGGAGGAGAAGGGGACGACAGAGGATGAGATGGCTGGATGGCATCACCCACTCAATGGATGCGAGTCTGAGTGAACTCCAGGAGTTGGTGATGGACAGGGAGGCCTGGCGTGCTGCAATTGATGGGGTTTCAAAGAGTCGGACACGACTGAGCGACTGAACTGAACTGAACACAGGGCCAGAATGATATCACCAATGGGTGATTAACTTAATACTGAGAACTTCAATATTGGGTCCTCAGTATTGAATATGGAACATTGAATATCAAGTACTTTATGTGCCTCATGCTTACATAGTATATCATGATATTTTGTGCTTTTTGGTTCTATTGTTTTTACCATATTTTCCAACATCTATCTTAAATATGTCCTATAGATAATTAACTTACTGTCTATGATTAACATTGTATTAATTTTATCTGTATCTAACAAACCACACTTTATGAGTTTCATCTACCTCATTTGTTTCACTTATCCTCTATAACAGAATAAATGTATGCATGCTCAGTCACTTCAGTCATGTCTGACTCTTTGTGACCCCATGGACTGTAGCCTGCCAGGCTCCTCTGTCCATGGGATTCTCCAGGCAAGAACACTGGAGTGGGTCGCCATTCCTTTCTCCAGGGCATCTTCCTGACCCAGGGATCAAATCTGCGTCTTCTGTGTTACAGGTGGATTCTTTACCTCTGAGCCACTGGGAAAGCCCAAAAGAATGAATATTGTCAAATAATACAGCAAACCAAGATTACTTACTTAGGGCTTACTTTTGAGAAAATTCGAAAAACCCTCAACCAAAGGAGACCAATTCTCTGTATTCTTAGGTGCTGACAGTGACACTCTAGAGTCACTTTCGTCTCCATTAGCATCAAGTGCCAGGATCAAATTGTGGGGTCTGGAGCAAGATTATTCAAGTCACCTCATTTAAAAAAAATCTTTCATCAGTATCTTACCCCTTTGGTATAACCTGAAACGTCTCTGTCTCTAACCTTGCTGTTGCCTTACATATCTCATACTTTAGATATAGACCTTGGCTTTAAAACCTAACTGTTTCTGTTTCCAGCTTATGTGGCTCTTCTGTCCATTTGTGCTCCTAACATTCCCACGGTTATATAACTACTCCTGCTACAGATCCTGGCCCTTGTGTAGGTTTCTATTTCTCAGTAATAACTTTGACCAAACCTTATCCCCTAGCCTACTGTCAGCAAATGTATTGTTAACCCGGCATTGTTTTATCCATAGCAGATAAAACGATGTAAATATTTTATTTACAATGGAGATCAGAATTGGGCTAAGAATGTTAAGAATACGTAACATCACATTCCAGGTGGCCCATCAGAAACAATCAAAGCAAGCAGTTAAGATGAAGCCTAATTGCCAACTTGAGTCTCTTCATTCACAGTCGATTATTCAGACATGAATTAGCTTATCCTAATTTAACATGGCATAGCCCTAGACTTCCTCAGGTTATGCCTCAGCTTAACAATTGGCACACTGGTGATTCATTGAAAGCTGTTAAGACACTCTTAATAAACATTCACATTGATGAATGTTGCAATGACCATCATGTTCAGAAATCTGCTATAGTTTCCTCAATTTATCTGGCATGTTTAATGTCTCCATTTTGTCCATGTTGTTCTTTTTGCCTGGAATAGCCTTTCTGTCTCATCTAGATAGATCTTCATAATGTGAAAATCTGATCACATGCCTCAGTTGCTTAAAAACCTTTAGTGGTTTCCTGTTGGTTAAAGGATAAAGTCTGTACCACCCAGAGTGGCACACCTCTGACCTACCTCTTCAATCATCTTTCCTCCCTTACATCCTGCACCACATCCACGCCAAACCATCTTCAATTTCCCAGTCATCATTCTATACTATTGCATAAAATTGCTTCTGCATCATAAAATGTTGTAGTAGCACCACCTGCCTGGTGAATGGCTACTGATAAATGTTAAGACTCAGTTTATGAATTACCTTCTCTTTGAAGACTTTCATGATCTGAAAAATAACTAGTGTAAATGAACTCTCCATGTGTTTCTTGGGAGACAAATCTTCCTGGGTCTCAGATTTCTGTTCCTCTTTCCAGTAAAATGACTCTTTTGTTTCTTACTATCTTTTAAAGGATGTTTGTGTGAACAGCCTTGGAAGACAATAGTGTCTTCCTCCAGAGCAAAGGGCAAGTTCATTTACTATCCAGTCTAATCAAGATAATGTCTATCTCCAGGTCAAAGGGCAGCCAGGTTTACTGACTTCTATTAAAAAAAAAAAAGAGGTTCCTTAGCCTTGGGGTTCCTCTCCTGTTATGCAACCCAGTTCATGTTTAGGCATCACCCACCCCTACCTGTATTACCTAGTAGGAATTGACACTTAGGGAATGAGCAGAAATGTTGATTGTCAAGAGAAATATGTTCTTTTGTCCCTGATTGGGCTTCCCTGGTGGCTCAGCTGGTAAAGAATCCACCTGCAATGTGGGAGACCTGGGTTCAATCCCTGGGTTGGGAAGTTCCCCTGGGGAAGGGAACAGCCACCCACTCCAGGATTCTGGCCTGGAGAATTCCATGGACTATTCTATGGGGTCCCAAAGAGTCAGATACGACTGAGCGATTTTTTTTGTCCCTGATCAAGGAATCTCCTGTCTTCTGCAAACATTCATGAAATTGTGGCAGGATAATTTATTATATTACATCTAAAATCTCAGATCCTTCACAGCTTTTGACATAGCTGTTCTTGAACTCTACAGCATTTCTAGCAGAAAACATAAGAAGAGGAGACATATATATCACATCATAATTGGAGTAGTTTAAAATAATTTGTGGCCATATCTTAATACCTCCAGAATGTGTTAGAAAATTACAGATAGTCCATTTTTTAAGTTATTTTATTTATTTTTAACTGTGCTGAGTCTTTGCTGCCACATGCAGTCTTCTTTCTAGTTGTGGCGAGCAGGGCCTACTCAAGTTGCAATGCATGGACGTTTCATTGTGGTGGCTTCTCTTGTTGCGGAACATGGGTTCTAAGACACACGGACTTCAGTAGTTACCACATGTGGGCTCAGTAGTGGCGACTTGCAGGCTCTACAGCACAGGCTCAGTAGCTGTGGAACAGGGGCTTAGTTGCTCCGTGGCATATGGGATCTTCCCAGACCAGGGATTGAACCCGTGTCCCCTGAATTGGCAGGGAGATTCTTAACCACTAGACCACCAGGTAATCCCCAATAGTTCATTATTATCAAAGGGTAAAAGGCTACAGGAGGATGCAAGTAGGCAAAGCTATCTCATGGCGGGCACTTGGTGTGTGTGCTCTGCTGCATGCGGGATCTTAGTTCCCTGACCAGGGATCAAACCCATGCCCCCTGCATTAAGCATAGAGTCTTAACCACTGGACCTAAAACGATGACGCTGAAGGGCATTTTAGACCGTGAAACTCCTTCAAATCAAGGTTAGATTTTGCCCTGTGTGAGATAATACTAATTGTCAACATCAATATAGGTAAGATTTGTTTAAGAATTTTAAGCAGTAATAAGATAGCAAATTATTTATGTAAAAGGAAAAAAAAAATTGGAAAAGACCCTGATGCTAGGAGAGATTGAAGGCCAAAGTAGAAGGCAGCGGCAAAGGATGAGATGGTTAGATAGCATCACCGACTTGATTGACATGAATCTGAGCAAACTCTGGGAGATAGTGAAGGACAGAGGAGCCTAGTGTGCTGCAGTCTGTGAAAGAGTTGGACACGACTTAGCAACTGAACAACAACAACAGAAAGCAGTAAAATTATCTCAAGATTCTAACAAAAATACTGGCACATGGCAAGCTTTGGAGTGGATATTTTTTATTGGAAGTAATCAAAAGTACAATTGGAGATGTCTTAAAAAATAAAGATAATTTATTGGTTCACAATAAAATTCCCTAAGGGAGACTTTAAACATGGCTTGACCCCGTTTCTTATCCTCAGGGCTCTGGCTTCATTTCTCTGTGACCCTCTGAGCTCTCCTTTCCTCTCTGTATTTGCCTTATCCTCATGTTACATTCCCTGGTAGAACAAATACATCTATAACAATTCTAGGTTTCGTATCTGCATACCATACCATCTAGAGGAGGAGAGAACACCCTTATCCTAACATTCCAAGCAAAACTTAAGATTCACTCTAATTGGCAGACTTAGGTCAAATGTCACATAGGGACCAACCTGTGTGTCAAAGGAGACAGACTAGTCTAGGTCACATGCATCATCTTTAGAGTTACATGGATTTTAAAGTGGAAATAAGAGGCTTAATGAAAGGGGAAAGTGGGAAATGAATGTTGATGAATAAACAGCAAGTGTACAAATTGGAGCCAATTAATGTTTGCTGGATAGACATGTAATTTCCAACATTAATGATATTTGTAACCTACTACAATCTCCTAAAACATATGTGAAGAAGGTAGTTTAGACTATAAAAATAGAAGCAAAGAAATCAATAAAGATGATACTGCAACAGAAGTGAAGAAGAGATAGAAGTTAGAAAAAGAGATAGAAAGTGAGTAAATATGAGACTTTGAGCTTGTCCTGGTTTGAAGAGGTAACTGAGAAGCTCTGGTGTGTGCTCATGCCCTCTGAAAATTTTTAAACTTCCCCAGGACCTTAGCTCTCCCTCCAACACAACTATGCAACTCATTCCTATCCCTCCTCTGGTTAGCCTTTTTAAAAAAAATAAAAACAATCTTCTCCCAGGTCACTGACAACAGTGTTGGTGAAAGTCTGGCAAATTTAGTGGGCATTTTATAGACCTATTTCTATAGGACTGACTGCTGTATCTGAAAATCTTTAAAAAGACTACAAATGACTACTCTATGCCCCAGATGTTTGCAGCAACACTTTATTCTTATTCCTACAGCCTTGCCTTTCTTATTCTTGCCCCAGTTTCTTTATCTTGCCCCAGAGCCTCAACTATGAGTACTTTTAGAGACCTCTCTTGGTATTCCTGTCTTTCTGACTCTAGACCAGCACTGCTCAATACAGAAGCCACTAACACTTGTGACTATTGAGCTTTTAAAACGTGCTAGTTCAAACTGAGATGTATTATAAGGAAAAAAATCCACTCCAAATGTCAAAGACTTAGTACCAAAAAAGAAAGTAAAATATCTCATTAGCTTTTAAAATATTGAATATATAATGAAACACTAACATTTGGACATTGGACTAAAGAAACTATATTATCAAGAATAATTTCAACTGTTCTTCTTTAATTTTTAATGTCATGGATTTTCATTATAAAAATTTCAGATTCCATATGTTCAGTTCAGTTCAGTCACTCAGTTGTGTTCGATTCTTTGCAACCCCATGAACTGCAGCACGCCAGGCCTCCCTGTCCATCACCAACTCCTGGAGTTCACTCAAATTCATGTCCATCGAGTCAGTGATGCCATCCAGCCATCTCATCCTCTGTCATCCCCTTCTCCTCCTGCCCCCCAATCCCTCCCAGCATCAGAGCCTTTTCCAATGAGTCAACTCTTCCCATGAGGTGCCCAAAGTATTGGAGTTTCAGCTTTAGCATCATTCCTTCCAATGAACACCCCGGACTTATCTCCTTCAGGATGAACTGGTTGGATCTCCTTGCAGTCCAAGGGACTCTCAAGAGTCTTCTCCAACACCACAGTTCAAAAGCATCAATTCTTTGGCACTCAGCTTTCTTCACAGTCCAAATCTCACATCCATACATGACCACTGGAAAAACCATAGCCTTGACTAGACGGACTTTTGTTGGCAAAGTAATGTCTCTGCTTTTTAATATGCTGTCTAGGTTGGTCATAACTTTCCTTCCAAGGAGTAAGCATCTTTTAATTTCATGGCTGCAATCACCATCTGCAGTGATTTTGGAGCCCCAGAAAATAAAGTCAGCCACTGTTTCCACTGTTTCCCCGTCTATTTCCCATGAAGTGATAGGACCAGATGCCATGATCTTCGTTTTCTGAATGTTGAGCTTTAAGTCAACTTTTTCACTCTCCTCTTTCACTTTGATCAAGAGGCTTTTTAGTTCCTCTTCACTTTCTGCCGTAAGCGTGGTGTCACCTGCATATCTGAGGTTATTGATATTACTCCCGGCAATCTTGATTCCAGCTTGTGCTTCTTCCAGCCCAGCGTTTCTCATGATGTACTCTGCATATAAGTTAAATAAGCAGGGTGACAATATACAGCCTTGACAGACTCCTTTTCCTGTTTGGCACCAGTCTGTTTGCATTATATCTATTTCTATTGGACAGTGCTACTCTAGACACTTTCCCTGGGTGACCTCAGTATCATAACTTCTCTCAAAACGATGTGAATGTAATTTCTCTTCTTCTGCAATCCTCAGATTCATATATTCACCTGCTGGCTTGGTATTTCCATATAGCTAATAGTTATTGACAGCAAATATTTATTTGCTGCCTTCTATGTGCCAGAAACCATTCTACATAATTTATATGTGTTAATGTACTTAGAATCCATAACAGTTCTAAGAGGTAGGTAGTGTGATGATTCTCTGTTTTTACAAATGAGGAAACTGAAGCATAGGGAAGGTTAGCAATGTTTCCTAATTGATGACTCTCAGACGTAAATATGGATGGCTGCCTCCAGAACCCATTCTCTCCCTAATCATTATGCTGCATGTTTACCATCCAGGCATCCCTCAAAACCTCAAACTCCCCCTTTTCAGAGCTGAATTCACTACCTTCTTCACCAACATGGAGCCACATAATTTCTCTTTGCACCTCCAGATTCACTCTTGCTCTAAGAGAACAAGCTTCTTGCCCTCCGCTTCCATTTATATTTGGGGTTGGCCAATGAGAGATCCCAGCAGAAGAGCAGAAGGAAAGCCCAGAATGGGCTACTCACAGTGTATAGTTCTCTCCCTTCCCCTCCCTGCCATGGCTGCAACAGGTTGACTGCTTCCCTGTTTCTTGACTGAGGTCAGAGTTGCTGTCCGGGTGCCTTCTCCACCCAGCCCTGTCTCTGGGGTTCCAGTAGCCATTCCCTCTAAGTCTAGGGTTGACAACAGCTTTCCTTCCTTTATCCCGCTGTTACTAGTCCCAAGTGGCTGCCTTATTCTTCATAGCTTTTTTCTCTTTTTTCCTCTAGTTTTATGGCATTATCATTGACATACATTAATATATGTTTAAGATGTACAGCATAATGGCTTGACTTAGGTATATTGTGAAATGATTACCACAATAAGTTTAGTTAGCATCCATCCTCTCATATAGAAACAATAAAAAGAGAAGGGCATTAAAAAAAAAAAAATGTTTCCCCTGCCTGAGAATTTTGGGGAATTCCTCTCTCAACAACCTCATGCTTTTATCAGATAGCAGTGTTAACTATAGATATCATACTGTACATTACCTTCCAAATACTTATTTATCTTGTAAATGAAAGTCTGTAACGTTTTGACAACCTTCCTTGGATTCCTCTTCCCCCAACCCTGCCTCTGGAAACCGCAAATCTGACCTCTATTTCTGTGAGTTTGGTGGGAGTTTTTTGTTTGTTTGTTTTAGATTCACAGGTGAGATCATACTTATCTGTGAGTATTTCTGGTTTTGTCTGACTTATTTCACTTAGCATGCTGTGTTCCATATCCATCCATGTTGTTGCAAGTAGCAGGGTTTTCTCATTCTTTAATGGCTGAATAATGTTCCATTGCATATATACATACCACAACTTCTTTACCCACTCATCCACTGATGGACACTTAGGTTGATCCCATGTCTTGGGTATTGTAAATAATGCTGCTACAGACATGGTAGGGGGTGCTGATAACTTTTTGAGTTAGTGTTTTCATTTCCTTTGAGTATGTTCTCAGAGGTGGAATTGCTGGATCATAAGGTAATTCTATTTTTAATTTTCTGAGGATCCTCCGTACTCCTCATAGTTTCTATACCCTTCCACCGTCTTTGTAAGTAACTTAGGTATTAAACTCTCTTCCAATTGCACAGCCTGAGCATTATTCCTGTTTCCTATGGAGACCTTGACCAAGACATGCATGCTCCTTTTTCTGTATTCATTAACCCAGTTTGTGGGACCAAAAATAATCTCATCACCTGAGCTAAAATCTGGGAGTCAAGTTCCATTTCGTCCTCTCCTCATGCTCTCCCTGACCCCCAAATCTAACCTTTGCTAAGTCTTGGTAAGTTTGCCTCCTAATGGTACCGTCTTCTTTGTGACCTCACCATCTCTCCCTCTATTGATGCACCAGCCCCCAATGAGTCATACTCAAACCCACATCCAGTAACACAACTAAAGTGAACTCGCTAGAAGGAAAATCTCAGCAGGACTCTCCCTTGTTTAAGAACTCTCCCTTCCATACCTCCACACCTCCAAGAAACCCTGCTTCCTCTCCAAGATCAATCCCCTCAGTCTCTGCCTGACAATTTAGGCTCTAAAAGCAGTAGACTGCTTGTGGTACCAAGCTCACACCACCAACACTTCATTTTCTCACCTTTGCACATGGCTTCTATGCACCACCTGCACCATCAAAACTTCTGCCAGCCTAGCCATCACCTATTCATCCTACACCACTCTGTTTGGGGGATAACTAAAGACTTCCAGATAATATCCCTTCCCACATACATTCTCATGGTGTTTTTTATTCTGGGTTTACTCTCTTTCAGTGCCATGTGCACGCTTCTCTATTGCACTTGCCACACTGTCTTTTCATTATGTCTTAGTATGTCCTTTCCCCTGAAGGGTGGCAGAATATGCCACCCTACAAAATGACACCTTGGCCTAAGGATTATTTTGAGTTCAAAGCATTTGGAAAACAGCCCGTGTTAAGAAAGGCACTCTGAGGCTTCCCAGGTGGCTCAGTGGTGAAGAGGCCACCTGGCAATGCAGGAGACACAGGTTCGATCCCTGGTTCCAGAGGATCCTGCATGCCACAGAGCAGCTGAGCCTGTGCAGCACAACCACTGAGCCTGTGCAGCACAACCACTGAGCCTGTGCTCTAGAGCCTGCAACTACTGAGCCCATGTGTTGCAGCTCCTGAAGCCTGCACACCCTAGAGCCCATGCTCCACAATAAGAAGCCACCGCAATGAGAAACCCATGCACTGCAACTAGAAAGTAGTCTCCATTTGCTCCACTTGCTGCAACTAGACAAAAGCCTGTGCAGCAACAAAGACCCAGCACAATCAAAAGTAATTAATTAGCTAAAATTATATATAAAATCGAAGGCACTCTGACCTATCATTTTCCTGCTGAAAGGAGAAAATAAAATCCCCATGTGGACTATGCCCTCCCTATACCCCAGGAAGAAAGAAATATGCTTATCACAATAGATGGGAGTTCAGGCAGAAAGAATTCCATACAAACAGACCCTCTTTAAATAATTCTCATTTTCCTTTAGTCCCGTATAATTTACTTTCCCATAACTTGCTTCTCTTTTTTAACCTAACATATAGGTGTTAGGTAAAAGACGACCAGGTACACCAAAAAATGTTTAACGGGCTGGCTTTAATGGCGAAGCGCTCCCGGGTGGGGCTCCCGGACCCGAACGGGGCAGGTCGAGGAAATCCGCGCGCCCAGACCGCGTTGGAAGTTTGTTAATATATGCACGTTGCGAGGGATGGCTGGGCTAGCGGATGGGGGTTTGGATAGGCTGCTGGTTCCTGGCGTCGCGAGCTGATAGGTTTCTCTATGCGGCTGGGGCAGGGCGGCTTTAGCTGGCAGAGTGTGCTGTCATTGGTCCCTGGCATCTGGGAGGCTCCCTCTGTTAGGGACTGAGGAGGGGGCGGCTCGTCATGGCAACCGGCGAAGTGTGCTGTCATTGGTCCCTGGGATCTGGGAGGATCCTCGCTTAGGGACTTTCTCGCTGGCGGGAGGGAGAGGAGGGGCGGCCCATCATGGCCCCTGGGATCCGACCTTACATTCTGACCCTTTTGATAGGATAAGGGGCGCCGTTATCGTTTCTCGCTACTTCCTGGTGAACTGGGGTGTCGTTGGGGCTGAGGGTCGTTGCTGGATCCCAGTGACCTTTAGGGGGCCTCAGGGTCTCTGGACGGGAGTTTGGAGTATGTGGCCACCATCAGCATCCTTCCAGTAGCCATCTGGGTCAGATCCCTGACCCTCTGGAGGATGATCTGAAAAACACAAGGTCCTATCGACAGGATGAGGAACAAGGCGATGAGGGGTCCAAGAAGTGGGAAAACCCATTTTGCCCAAGATGACTTCCACCATCCCAAAAAGTCGGAACCGCCTGATTCGGCCTGTCTAAGTCTGATGCTTTCTCTCAACTCTTGGACCTTGTTCTGAACTACCCCCGAGGCATTAATGAAAAAACAACAGTCTTCCCCTAAGAACTGACAGGTTCCCCCTTTTCTGGCCGTTAGCAGGTCTAGGGCCCTTCGATTTTGGAGAGCTACTCCTGCCAGAGAAGTTATCTGGGTCTGTAATGCCATCAAGGAGTCTACCACCTTGTCCAGGTCTTGACTGAGGTCTGCAGAGAGCTTATAGTAAAAGTGTGTGGCTGATCCCAATCCCCCTGCCCCCAGTCCTAAGGCTGTGAATAAACCTCCTCCGAGGAGCAGGGGAGCTGCAGCCAAAGCCCTTCATCGGCGGTGGGTTGGCTGGATCTGGTCTTCCATCGCCTGTGGTGTCAGAATGGTCAGATAAGGCGTAAGGAAGACTGGGGTGCAAGGCTGAGTCCAGTTGGGTGGAAAACATTGTAGTAAGGTGGTCTGATTACAGAGAAAGAATATCCCGGTTTTTTGCATATTGGAGGGTTTGGGGATAGGGGGCCTTGTCTCGAGCCATCACAGGCCACTGTGGTCAATGAGGTGTCGTTGGCCAGAACGCAAGAGGCATTGGCTGGTAGATACAATACCTCGGTGGTCATGGGCCCCATTGGCCAGGTTACTTCTGTGGCATTTCGAGTGAGATTTTGGGCCTCTATCCCTTTGCTGGGAATCAGTTGGGCAAGGAATGGTCGGGGTCTCAAGGGAAGACAGAGCCAACATGAGAGGTTTGGTGAGGTTTCAGTTAGGGTCTGATAGGTGTCATTGATGCTGGTGAAAATTTGGGATGAAAAATCTAAGGGTTTGAACGCCTGATGAACCTGGTCTAGGAGTTTGTTGGGCTCATGGTGTGGATTAGAGGCTTCAGTTGCTAGCTTTATAAGGTTTTGTTGGACCTTATGTTGGATTTGTTTTTGCCTCTGATCTTGGGCCCCTTTCCCGTCTGTCATTCCATGAGTTTGCATGGTAAAACAGAGATCTTTGCCTCTAGCTTTATGGCAGTTAGAGGCTGAACTTGATTTGGCTGTCCCAAGGCTCTTAGCCGTCCAATACCATTTACCTCCATGAGAGCATGACTGGGCAGGTGGAGCATAACAGTCTCGGTGGACATAAGTGTAGGCTGTGAACCCAGTTCCCCAGCGGCTTCATTCTGTGCAGCCCCTGGGGCAGGGTGTAGGTTGTCCAGCTCGTATTATCATGGCCAGGAGGAATAGTGGCAAGAACATGTTTAGTTATAATATTAAAAGGAGAGTGATAAAAGAGAAGAAGTCAATTTGAAACTCTGTAAAAAAGAGGAAGGTCCCCTGTAAATGTAGATCAAAAATTGCCTGAAAGAGAGTCACAGTCGGTGATCGGGGTGGCTAGCCAAAGGTCCTGTAGTAGGGCCAAGATGAAGTCCTCAAGGCAGGCTAGGGTGAGAGACATATGGCCAGGTCAGGGTGCCCCAAGGGAATAGCACCCCATGAGTAGGGAACAGATGGCAAGGTAAGCAAGGGCCAGTGAAAGTCGGACTGCGGGCAGCCAGTCCTGGGCAGGGGGGGGGCGGGTGTGACAGCCAGTCCAATGGTGAAGAGTATAGCCAAAGTTGTGACAGCCACAGCGGATGAGGCCAGTCAAGCATTGGACAGGGCGTGTCACTCACTGGCAGGAGGCAGGGGTGTCTTAGTAATGGTGAACTGTTGGAGCTGAGAGTCGCTAAGGTCTGATAGGAATGTGGAAGCCAGGAGGTCAGCCAGGCGGTGTGGTGAGAATATAGTTAGGGGTCGATCTAGAATTAGCTTTTTGGCATCTGCGTATAGAGAAGCTGCTGCTGCCAGGGCACGTAGGCAGGGAAACCATCCCTGGGCGGTGGGGTCTAACTGTTTGGAGATGAATGCCACTAGCAGCATTTCAGGGTCCTCAGGCTGTATGAGGGCTCCAAAGGCTATGCTCCTTTTTTATCAGTATACAGGTGATAGGGGAGATTGGGATTGGGCAGGAAGAGTGGGGAAGAGGACAGCAAAGCTGAGCGGAGGTTGTGGAAAGCCTTTTTGACCTCTGTTTCTGAAGAGAGTGGTCCAGTAGGGGTGTCTTTTGAGGCTGTGTAGAGGGGTTTAGCATAGTTGGGGACCCAGTGCCGGAAGAATCCTGTTAACCCCAAAAAGGATAAGATTTGTTCCCCAGTGGAAGAGAGGCAGAGGTCTCGGAGAAGGCTGAGTCTGTCAGTAGTTAGAGCTTTAGTTGTTGGGGTAATTTTTAGACCTAGGTAAGTTACAGAGGTCTGGGTGAGTTGGGCCTTTTGTTGAGATGCTCGGTGTCTTTTAGAGCTAAGGAAGTTAAGAAGAATAGTGGTATGTGTCTGAGAGAGAGCTTGTGAAGGGCTGCAGAGCAGAAGGTCATCTATATACTGTAAGAGGACACTAGGGGCCAGCGGGCATGTAGCCAGATCCTGGGCCAGAGCCTGGCCAGAAAAATGGGGGCTGTCTCTAAACCCTTGGGGGAGGACTGTCTATGTTAGCTGGGAGGACTGTAAGGTTTCTGGGTTGGTCCATGTGAAAGCAAAGAAGAATTGGCAGTCTGGGTATAAGGGAATAGTGAAAAAGGCATCTTTGAGGTTTATGACAGTAAAGTGAGTCGTACTGCTAGAGATGTCAGAAAGTAAGGTATAGGGATTGGGGACAATCGGATTGGCAGGGATCGTGGCCTCGTTTATCAGTCGAAGGTCCTGGACCAGTCAGTAGCCAGCAGCAGGTTTCTGTATTGGGAAAATGGGGGTATTGCAGGGCGAGGCCGTGGGGACCAGGAGGCTGTGGCCTAAGAGGCGGTCTGTGATTGGCTTAAGACTGCGTAGGTGAATGTGAGAGATGGGGAACTGAGGGCGGCTTGGGAAGTGGGAAGGATCACGTAGTTTGATCAGGATGGGGGTGTGATGGGTTGCTACCAGAGGGATTTCAGTGTCCCAAATGGTAAGGTCGGCAATTGGAGAAGGGATTATCAGAAAAGAGTGAGTGAACAAGAAGTGGTCAAGCTGACAGGGCTGTGGGCCAGTCTGCAAGGGTCATGAAGATGTGCCATCTATACCCACCACCGAGACCTGGGAAGGATGTAAAGTGCCCCTAAAGGAGGGAAGAACCAAATAAGCAGCCCCCGTATCTATCAAAAAGTTGATAAGACTTACCTGCCACTTGAAGCATTACCCTGGGCTCGGCTTGGGTTATGGGGGTCCCTGAGTCTGGGCGCCGTCAATCTTGATCAAAGGAGAAAAGTTCCAAGGCGGGGTGTGGAGAGAAAATGTCCTTTTGGGGGCCCAGACCTTGGCCCGGTAAGGTCGGGGTCTGAGTCGCCTGGGGACAATCACTCGCCCAATGTCCCCGTTGTTTGCAACGAGGGCACAGCTTTGTCGGGGGCTGGGGGTTTGGGCATTGGCAGGCCCAGTGGTCATCTGAAGCAGGCTCCCGGTGGTGGCTTCTGGGGACCCACCTTTTGTCCCATGGCTGGCCGCAGGGCTGCTACCAGTGCCTGGGTGTGTGTCTCAAGGAGGTTAGCCTGGAGTTTGGCTTTTTGTTTAAGCCTTGCCTTGTGGCTGGCTTCGGTGGCTTCTTCCCGGGCGTTCTAAATCTTAAAGGCCACTTTTACCAGGTCTCGGAGGGGGGTCTGAGGCCCATCCTCAGCCTTGGAAAGTTTTTTCTGATGTCTGGAGCTGATTGGGATATAAAACAGTTGGCTAGGGTAGTAACCCCCGCCGGAGAATCTGGGGCAATCCGGGTATAGGTGGTGAGAGCCTCTGTCAGCCTGTTAAGAAAGGCTGCTGGGTTTTCATCGGGGCCCTGGGTCACTTCATCTAGTTTAAGTAGGTTTACTACCTTAAGGGAGGTGGTCTCCATTCCCTCTAACAGGCGTTCTATCATGTATTGAATGTTGGCCTTCCCTCTTTGTCCCTCTTGATAGTCCCAGTCTGGGTCTACATCTGGAATAGCAGCCCCTCCAGGTGGCCAAGCAGGGTCAGCTGGGTTGGCTAGATGCCTCCGGTCTGCTACCTCCCTTGCTGCGGCCCAAATGGCCTTTCTCTTTTTCTGGGGTAGTAGTGGACCCCAGGATGACAAATATGTCTTGCTAGGTGAGGGCGTAAGATCGAGATAGCTGGGTGAAATTTTTGATGTAGTTAGAGGGGCTGGCCGAGTAGGAGCCTAGCCGTTGTTAAATATGGGTAAGATGTTGGAGTAAAAAAGGACACGTGGACATGGGTGAGACCCTCTGGGCTGGCCACCTGGTGGAGAGGAGGCAGGGGAGCTGGCGGCAGATCGGCAGCGGTCTGCGACCTTGTGTGTGAGCTGACTGGTGAGTCAAAAAGGGAGGGGGGGGCATGGAGGAAGGGGTGGATATTGAGGTGGGAGCCATAGAGCCCCCATGGCGACTATGAAACGACGGTCCTGGACCAGTCGTTAATGGGGCTGGGAGTGGTCCGGTCAGGCGTCCCCAAACGGGCCGTCAACCCAGCGAGGAGAACGCCACTCAGCCAAGATGGACGTCTCCAAACTGACAGGCGGCGAGGAAGCAAGCCTGGCTTGCGGAGGAGGGGTCCGGACGTGGCCGCGATTTACCGGAACCTGGACACCCTAGGAAATAATCGCCATGGAAGCAAAAACCCCCAGAGCCCGACCGATGGAACTTACCCTGTATCCTGCCAGACGGTTGAATGGTCCCGGAGGGGTGACGGGGTGACCTGGTCTGGCGCAGGCCAGACCCGAGGGGGGCCGCAAATCCCGCTCTCAGCGGGATGGGCCCTCGCCTCGAGCCCCACGTTGGGTGCCAAATGTTAGGTAAAAGACGACCAGGTACACCAAAAAATGTTTAACGGGCTTTAATGGCCAAGCGCTCCCGGGAGGGGTTCCGGGGCCCAAACCCGGCAGGTCGAGGAAATCACCGCGCCCGGACTGCGTTGGAAGTTTGTTTATATATGCACGTTGCGAGGGATGGCTGGGCTAGCGGATGGGGGTTTGGATAGGCTGCTGGTTCGCGGCGTCGCGAGCTGATAGGTTTCTCTATGCGGCTGGGGCAGGGTGGCTTTAGCTGGCAGAGTGTGCTGTCATTGGTCCCTGGCATCTGGGAGGCTCCCTCTGTTAGGGACTGAGGAGGGGGCGGCTCGTCATGGCAACCGGCGAGGTGTGCTGTCATTGGTCCCTGGGATCTGGGAGGATCCTCCGTTAGGGACTTTCTCGCCAGCGGGAGGGAGAGGAGGGGTGGCCCATCATGGACCCTGGGGTCCAACCTTACAATAGGTTCTTAAGTTCTGCCCCTTTTTTGCATCTCTATTTCTTCACAAGAACTTCCATGTCATTTAAAATTTATATTATATCAGAGAAAACCATACTTTGAAAAGATACTTGCACCCCAACATTCATTGCAGCACTACTGACAATAGCATGGAAGCAATCTAAATGTCCATCAACAGAGGAATGGATAAAGAATGTGGGGTGTGTGTGTGTGTGTGTGTGTGTGTGTGTGTATGTGTGTAATGGAATATTATGCAGCCATAAAGAATGAAATAATGTCATTTGCGGCAACACTGATGGACCTAAAGATGGTCATACCAAGTGAAGTAAGTCAGACAGAGAAAGACAAATATTATATGATATTGTTCATATGTGGGATATAAAAAAGGGGTACAAGTGAACTTATTTACAAGACAGAAATAGAGTTACAGATGTAGAAAATAAACTTATAGTTACTAGTGGATAAGTGGAGGGGAGGGATATATTTGGAGATTGGGATTAACATACACACACTACTATATATAAAATAGATAACTAATAAGGACCTACTGTATAACACAGGGAACTCAGTACTCTGTAATGACCTATATGGGAAAAGAATCTAAAAATGAATGTGCATATGTACATATATACCTGATTCACTGTGTTGTACAGCAGAAGTTAACATATCATTATAAATCAACTATTGTTGTTTTACCTTATTACATTTACATTTGATAATATCCCATGTGATTATTGACTTAAATAAAACACTTGAATGACTTGGAAATAACTTATAGTAATTATATACCTATGCAAGCTCTTGCTCCACAGGCAGTGTGTTTTGAGTGAACTTGATAACAAAATCTTTAAAATCTTTCTCAGACTTCCCAGATAGGCATCACTAAGAGAGCCAACCCTGTGCTCACCAGGGATATTTATCTTTAGTTACATCAAGCAATGGCTGGATGGCATCACTGACTCGATGGATGTGAGTCTGAGTGAACTCTGGGAGTTCGTGATGGACAGGGAGGCCTGGCGTGCTGCAGTTCATGGGGTCTCAAAGAGTCGGACACGACTGAGCAACTGAACTGAACATCAAGCAAAGTTTGTCACTGATGTGTTCCTGGAGCTATTGCACGACCAAGAGACAGGACTGGATTCATGAGCTTATGACTTACACAGTCTTCAAATCCCCACTTTGAAGGGACTTCCATGTCTGTTATGCTCTGCTACTGCTATCTTGAAATTCATAATAATTTTTGAACAAGGTGCCTTAGATCTTATTTTGCACTGGGCCTCACAAATTATTTTTCACTAGCTAGACTTGATGGGCGATAGGAATTAACAAGCATAATTTGGGAGGGAGAACATATTTAATCCTCTATACATTCTTTTCACAGAATCAGGCCAACTACACTCCAGAAAGCAAAAACATTTCCTTTCCTCACCTTTGTTATTTTCCTCACTTGGACCATTTTTATGAAGATGAATAGGTCATGTACACACTGCTATATTCAAAATGGATAACCAACAAGGACCTACTGTATAGCACATGGAACTGTACTCAATGTTATGTGGCAGCCTGGATGGGAGGGGAGTTTGGGAGAGAATGGATACATGTGTGTGTATGGCTGAGTCCCTTTGCTGTTCACCTGAAACTACCACAACATTGTTAACTGGCTATACTTCAATACAAATTTAAAAGTTTAAAGTCTGAAAAAAAGGACATTCTAAAAAAGTAAGAGAAGGATCAAGAAAAGGAATGATCAATTGAAATTGTTTTTTATAGTAGAAAAAATAATACTAATTTGGAAGGAATAATGCAGCTAGTGATTTTTTGCTATGGACCATGACATGTTTGTGGATTCTGTTTAAAAAGTAATATAAACCTAAGCCACTGTGGAAACTTCCAGAGGAATATCTGCATAGATTGCTATCCTTTTAGTACTTAAATTTTGGTGAAGACTTAAATCTACATAAATTTTAGGAAGGGCTTTTTCCAGAAATTGGATATTGATTAACTCATTGATCTGAAAGTGAGAAATGTCGTGGTTCTTAGCCCTGCTCTACTCTGGGAGGCAGTAGAGCCTAGTGTGAAGACCATGGTCTTGAGGAAAGATGGATTTCTGTCCCAGCTGCATTTCCTTGTGGACATCCCTCCAAGGACTCTGAACCTCAGCTTCTACAGCTTTAAAACCAGGTGACTATTCACCTCATGGGGCTGTTGTGATGATTAAAAGATAGTGCATGTAAAATGTTAAATGAATTGCTGGGGTTTCAGTCAGCTGCTATTGTTGTTGTTGTTATTATTATTATTCCTTTCTCCTCTTCTAATAGAAGTGCTATCTAAAAAGACCTAGTCTTTCTGTGAGTTTGGATAAAGTATTTAGCATTTACAATATCCTCATTTGTGGAGTGATTGTTAACCTAGCCCAGCGCCTGGCAGGTAACAGGCCCTCAACAATACCATGTAAGTTGAAGTTCAGAGTTAACAAGAGTGTGAATATCTGACACACTCTAGGAAATGTACATACAGTTCCCCCCACATAACCCTTATCTCAATTTTATTTGAAAAAAATTTTAAGAGATTAATTTCCCTGACCATGTATAAGAAATAGCAACTAAAGTATACAGCATTTTCAGTTTTCAAAGTACTTTTAGGTATAATCACATTTGATGAGGTCATGCAGCTGGTAAATGACAGAGTCTGGAATCCTGACTCCAAATTATGTAATCTCTCTTCTTCATCACCTCTTTATTCTGTTAAACATTTGGAGATGCATTGTGGTGCTGCCTTCAGGAAAATTACTTGTGCAAGATTGCTTTCAATAGATAGAAAAATACACTATAGTCAAGAGTTGTTAAGAGCTTGGAAACTAGTACCCATCTTCCCCCAACTGGTATTCATGTGTCATAATGTTGTCAAATTGGAGAAAACAGGATCCAGATTGTGGATACAAGAGGGCTGTGTGTGTGTGTGTGTATGTGTGTGTGTGTGTGTGTGTGTGTGTGTGAGTGAGTCACTCAACTGTATCCAACTCTTTGTGACCCCATGGACTGTAACTCACCAGACTTCTCCATCCATGGAAATTTCCCAAGCAAGAATACTGGAGTGGGTTGCCATTTCCTTCTCCAGGGGATCTTCCCAACCCAGAGATCAAACCTGTGTCTCCTGAATTAGCAGGTGGATTCTTTACCACTAGCGCCACCTGGGAAGCCTATCAATAGGGGCTTACTGGAGATAAATTCATTTATATCCTAGTCCGATCTAAAAGTCAAGTCACCCCTGAGCGACTTCCCTGGTGGCCCAGTGTCTAAGATTCAGTGTTCCCCCAATGCAAGGGGTCTCGGTTTGATCCGTGGTCAGGGAACTAGATCCCACATGCTGCAACCAAAGACCCCTCATGCTGCAACAAAAATTGAACCCATGTGCCACAACTAAGACCCAGTGCAGCCAAATAGATACATAGACAAAATCACTGCTGAATTTATGCAGTGCTGTTTGAATTTCTAATTTCAGAAAAGACTAATATGTCCTTATCAAGCACCAGATGAAAGCAACCACGTCACACTGTAACCCTTGATTTCTTGTAAACCGTCCTCAGTAGCAGACAGCACTTTGGAAGATTAGTCAAATCTTGCAGATGTCCCATCTGCCAGCTTCAGTCTCACTGTACTTGGCCTCAGCCCACTATGTGATGTGGAATCCTGTGCTCCAGTCCAACTCACCTTGTTTAGGTTCAGTGACCTTGGGGCCAGGCAGCCGGGGCCAGGAACCTCTGACAGAGCTGCCCTCCTCTGGCTGTTTACTCTTTCCTGTGGATAGCGGCCTGCTCACCTCACACCCTTCCTGCCTCCTACAGGGCCCACTGTGAGCGGCTCACACTCCGAGACAACACTCCGCATTATTTTCTTGCTGGTTGGCTTGCTGGGGAAAGTGAACTCCTCCCTTCCAGCCACTAGATTATGAGAAATGACTGAGTTCCTGTCACAGGCTTAGTTATAACTCCTCAGCTTATATGTTCAGCATTGGCACAGTTTGAATAATGGTGACAATAAACCCAAAGCAGTCATGTGAGAACCATTGCTACATATGTTGTAAAATCTTTCTATTTTATCTTTTAAACTCTATAGTCCTCTAGAAGCTTCCACGTGGGCATTTTTTTCTAAGTTAGAGAAATAGAATTTTGACTTCCTCTGGTAGAAATGGAACAAGAAAGACATTTTACTTTCCTTTTTTTTCCTTGCTGCCAGCAAGCTCAGAGATACTATGAGAACAATAGCCACTCTGGTAGTTAGAATATCTATTGCCTTCCTCCTTTCCTTTGTTCTCAATTTCCATTTTATCATCTTTTATTTGGTTCAAGTACTTTTTGAGAAAGGTAAAGATAAACAATTACAGGCGTATGCAGTGAAGGCTTAGAGTTTTCCAAAGGCTTTCAAATACACTATCCCAAAGAGAAGGGTCCCAAATATTTTGCAAGTATTCTTGGAAAATAAACTGGCAGATGAAGCCTTCCTCATCCCCAAATCCATAACCTGACTTGAGGGTCTCAAATTTCAGGGAGCATCAGTTTCCCTTGGAAGTCTTGTTAAACCACAGGCTGCTAGATCCCAAACCCAGAATTTTGATTCAGTAGGTCTGGGGTGTGGTTTGAACATTCGCATTTCTATCAAGCTCCCAAGTGCTACTGATGCTGCCAGATGAGGTGTTCAAACTTTGAGGACTATTGACTTGAAGGGACCTTTCCTCTCATTAGAGAGACACATAAGTAAAGAAGATACTGGCATACTTAAACACATGGACAAAGGAAAGGAAAGGAGAAGGAGTCACATGATTTTGGGGAAAAGAAAGGTCACAGAAGGTGGGGAAGTCAGAAACCTGGAGCTGCCCAAATGACTTTGAAAAAAGAAATGAGGCTGGACCTAAGCCTGTAATGGAAGCCAGGTGTGAAAGACAAATCAAGAACTGGGGTAGATCTGAACAAGATCAGGAAGCAGAAATGTTTACAGTGTGTCTTGTAAATGGTGCCCACAGAATGCACCATGCATAGAGTTCAGTCAACGTGTGTTGAATAAAGGAACAATGAAGACATTTGATTGGTGGAAGCCATGATTTCTTCTAAGGAACAGTGATGATAAGAAAGATGTGACCAAGACAGGACTGAATAGTGATGAGTTTTGAATGTGATTTCAAGTTTTTAAACAATGAGAATTCATTGAAGTTTTGGGTTGTATATTGACTTGAGCGAAGAATATTTTTGAACATCTTTGTATAAGAGCCGACTCATTGTATAAAACCCTGATGATGGGAAAGATTGAAGGCAAAAGAAGAAGGAGGCAGCACAGGATGAGATGGTTAGGTAGCATCACCAACTCAATGGATGTGAATTTGAGCAAACTCTGGGAGATAGAGAAGGACAGGGAAGCCTGGTGTGCTACAATCCATGGGGTCACAAAGAGTTGGACACAACTTAGTGATTGAACAACAACAACAACAGTTATATATATTTAATATTATTGATTTCCTGTGACTTACTGCCCATAAAATCAACACAAAGAAAGATTTCAAAGAACGTATTAAACGGAATTGGTAAAAGCCTGGTATATAAGGAGGAGAAGAGAAAGCCAATGTAAGTCCATGTTTTCAAGCCTGGGTGAAAAGGCTTTGTCCCAGGCTGTCAGGGAGGTGTGCATTGGTCAGGCAGAACCACCCTTCTGGATGGGCTAGCTCCAACCTGAGTCCAGAAGCCAGTGTTTCCACAGCCTTCCCTAGAAGGCTGTGGAATTAGAACTTAGGAGCCCAATTCTATGGCAACCATGGCAGGCCCCAGCTGGCAGTGGTGGAGATGGCAACAGCAGAGCCCTCTATCGCCACACCCTAGGGGCAAGTCCTGCCAAGAGGTAGAAGGGTCAGGCCAGGACTAGAGCCCAGGCAAGCAACCAGCTTGCACTTGACTCTGAGTGTAGTTGGAGGTGAACCAGCAGAGGACATTGCTCTAATAACCCAGGCCAGCAAGCATGTCAGGGGAGCACTGAGGAAAGTCCAGAGGTAAGAATACAAGGGGGCCTTCTGGTAAGGAGAGAAAACTTGAGGACATTCACAGGGGATGAGAGTGGACAGTTCCCTCAAGTTTAGAAAAGAGGTAGAAGAGACAGGAGCACAAGGGCTAGAAAAAGTCTTGTTTTGTTTTGTTTATTGCTTTTTTTTTTTTTAATACTTATTTTTATTTTTGGCTGAGCCAGGTCTTAGTTGCAGCATATGGGAACTTGTTCCCTGACCATGGATCAAACCTGGACCCCCTGAATTGGAAATGCAGAGCCTTAGCCACTGGACCACAGGGAAGTCCTGCAGTCTCTATGCAGGGAAGTCCTGAGAAAGTTTTCTGAGAACAGTATGATTTGGCAAACTGGTGGCTCTAGGGAAAAGCAAAAGGGTTTCATCAGAACAAGAGGATGATGATTGTGCATTGTAACTAAAAGTAAATTGGAAGGAAATGGGTTCCTTAAAAGGCATCCAAGTGAAACAAAGAAAAAATGGTTATTCCATATATCTTTCAGTTGAAGGTGATTTAGTCTACCTAACTGTGTCTGTTTTCTGTGTGCTACTGAATCAGAGTCAGCAGTTTGTTTAAATAGATGTATTTACACAATAGATATATTGTAAACAGCTTCCCAGTGTTCCCAATTTTGGGCCAGTTTGGAGAAGATATAGAGGACTCTGGGTGGATACCTTGATTCAGGGAACTGTGTGGTCTTTCTGCTGCCGAGGCAGAGAAGCACTTTAAAAAAGGCAGGAAAATAAGTAGAAGGTCCAAGGGATACATGCTGTGGTCATGAGTTGTATGATATAAATGAAAGATAGGATTCTGAAAAATCTATCAAATTCAGAAGTGGGGGATATATGGAAAGACGTCTATTTAGGTCTCTTGTCCATTTGTTGATTGTGTTGTCTGTTGTGATGTGGATGGACCTAGGATCTGTCATACAGAGTGAAGTAAGTCAGAAAGATAAAGCAAATGGCATATACTAATGCATATATATGGAATCTAGAAAAATGGTACTGACAAACCTATTTGCAGGGGAGCAATAGATAGCTAGAGGGAAGCTGCTGTATAACACAGAGAACTCAGTGGTCTGTGATGATGGAGACAAGTGGGATAGGGCGTAGTGGGAGCCTCAAGAGGGAGGGGATATATGTATACATTTTGTTGGTTCACTTCATTGTACAGCAGAAATTAACACAACATTGTAAAGCAATTATAATTCAATTTAAAAAAAAAACTAAAGAAGATGGGGATCTAGGAAGTAGCAAGGAGACTGTATCATGAAGTCTGAGGTAATTTAGCAGTAGGATCTTGAGGAGACAATCCGACAATACAGAATTCACATTCTGAAAGAGCCCTGACGGGGCTTCCCTTGTGGTCCAGTGGTTAAGAACCTGCCTGCCAGTGCAGGGGACACAGGGTCAATCCCTGGTTCAGGAAGATCCCACATGCCTCAAGGCAGCTATGCCCATGCTCTAGTGCCCAAGAGCTGCAACTGTTGAGCCCATGTGCTGCAACCTTTGGAAACCCTCCTGCCCTACAGCGTGTGCTCCTCAACAAGAGAAGCCAGCACGAGGAGAAGCCCGTACACCACCGCTGGAGAGTAGACCCCGCTCTCCTCGACTAGAGAAAGTCCTCTCGCAGCAACAGAGGACCAGTGCAGCCAAAAATAAATACACAGAAGTTAAAAAAAGCCTGAGGATCAAGAGGACCAATTTGCTAATTATTCCAACATACCCGAGGAAAGTGCCAGAGTGCCTACTATGTGCTAACACAAAGTGAGTAGTTTTACAGTCATATTTTTATTGAATCATAATGAAGACAACATAAGGCAGGCATTATCATCACCATTCAGGGGAAAGGTAGCAACACTCTGAACAGTTAAATATCTTGTTCAGGTTTCTAATCCAAGTCTATTCCTGCTGTGATCCACGCAGTCCTGACATCACAGAATATTCTTGTGTTCCCGTCTATGTTCCTTAAAGTCAGGTTAGAGGAGCTAGCTTGTCTGACAAGAACCTTGACTCCACCTCTACAGCTGTGTGGCTGAAGGAACACCCAGGTGATTGTACGAAAGGAGGGATACTATCCATCACATTCCCTTCCCTGGCAAAAGCAAGCAGTGCTTGTCCCACTGGAATAAAAGTAGGAATTAAACAAATGCAAGGGTTACAGTTTTGTTTCTCTTCTATAAAGGAAATATGGGGAAAACAAAAGCAGACTTTGAACTCTCACCATGTTCTGTAAAGACATATTACTTTAAAGTTAGAATGAATCAGCTGAAGGGAGGTCATTCTTAGCTTTCCTGAAGCTCTGTTTTTTCAAGCATACTCCCAAATATTAGATCCTGAAAAAAAGGGTTTATGATGTCCAAAGTAAACCAGCCAGAGGCAAGAGTAGCACTCAAATGTCTTTTTCATCATTACTACTTTTCCTCCTACTTCTCAGCATGTAAACCTAACTGCCAATCCACTCGCTGGTTGTGACAAGCAATTCAACAGCTTCAATAAATGTAAGGACATCAATATCACCAAAGGATTAAAATCTCTAATCAGGGCCCAAAGGAGCAAGGTATCACAATGAAATTCTGAAAATAATACTAGGTTCATGTTTTAAATTTTATTTTTAGAATATACCTATAGGTAGGTGTATAAACTTGTGTGTACACACAAATTATATTTCCATTCTAATATAGAACTGGTGGTCTAAAAAAGTGCTACAGAGATTTCCCTGGTGGTCCAGTGGTTAAGAATCCACCTGCCAATGCAGAGGACACAGGTTCGATCCCTGATCTGGGAAGATTCCATATGCTGCAGGGCAACTGAGCCTATGTGCCGCAACTGCTGAGCAGGGGTGCCTGGAGCTTGTTCTCTGCAACGAGAGGCCATCGCAATGAGAAGCCAGTGCACCGCAACTAAAGAGTAGCTCCCCCCACACCACAACCAGAGAAAGCCCGCATGCAGCAACGAAGACCTGATGCAGCCAAAAATTTAAAAAATACACTTTATTTAAAAATAAAATTAAAAAGTGCTACAAAATAAGGTTAGTTTCCAAACCTCAGAGGCAGTGATAGTTATCAGGAGGGCAAGAAAGGGTCTCCATCAGGTTGGGGTCTCTATAATCTTCAGGAGCAGAACAAAGGCGTGAGGAGGGCCAGGCAGCCTTGGTGGTGTTGGTGGTCGAAGTTCAGCCTGCCATGTATTCATCCTCCTTGAACAGGACCAGAATGCCAGGTCTGATGCTTTGGTTCTCTGCCCAAGTGTGCAAGTGGTACCAGTCACATTCAATCACAGCCGGAAAGAGCATCTTGATTGTGGGCATGTTGTACTGAGTCAGAGGAGGCCCTGGCCAGGCACAGAGCTTTGGAAGATGGAGAGTTCCAGGAACTATCTTAGAGATAATGCAAAATATCCTTAAGATCCAAAGGGAAAAGTGCCTTGTGATTAATCCAGACAGAGAATGAAACTGGAATTGATGCACTTGAATCGCAAGTGTTTTTTTCATAGTGATAAATCCCAACAATATGCTTTGCCCTTCAGTCTTCACATGGGTAGATTTTAATATGGGAAAGTGGATTGTTTAATTGATCTTATGACTTCTTGAAACATTATCATTTCCTTAAAGGAAAAAATAAAAGGAAACCAACATTCTGGAGACCATTCCATCACTAGCAGTGTTGATGTTGAAAGAAACTGAGTCTTCCTAAAATAGGTACTGTTCATTCAAAAATATTTCTCCTCTTTTAAGTTTTGTTGGCAATTAAAAAGAAAAAAAGCGATAACCCATATTAAAATGATTAAGTAGGAGGATGTTTGCCGTTACAGAGACAATGCTTCAGAATAAACGTTAAGAGTGAAACTTTTGCTCATTATAAAAGAGTATCATGATGTTTTCACTTTAAAAATATATTCTGGAAATGAACTTTTCAAAATATATTCTTTAAGTCCTCAAGAATGTATGACAATGAAAAAAAAATAATTACCTTTTCAACTTGAGAGAAGGGAAACTGTTGGAACAATTTAGGCAGTACCTATCCAATAATAAAAAAAGGTTTCTTGGACCACAGTTCATTCTCTAAACCTTCAAAAGCCTATCATTTATCATTAATTTTGAAATAAAACAGGAAATACCTGTACTAAGAGAACCTTTGAAAACAAGCAGAATAATTGGCAAGGAATATTTTGGGAGGCACTGACAATAATGTAATGCCTGGATTAGTCTTTAAAAAAAAACATGAAGTTGTTAGCTGGGAGGCATATGTAGCTTAGGATTCAGCATTCCAGTGCTAAGCACTGTAACTCAGTTTTCTTGATATTCTGACATATCATTTAACAAAAAGCACATGGAAGATCTTCCCAGAACCCAAATGCACAGTTCCTCTGTGAATCAAACTTTGCTTAGCAGAGCTCTCAGATATAAGTGGCATAGAGACATTAAAATCTTGTTGTGCTAGGTATTTTTTGATAGTGAGGAAAAATACTTTTGAAAGATATTGCATAGTTATATATGTTCATGTTTGTATGTATATAGATGTGTGTGTGTGTGTGTGTGTGTGTGTGTGTGTAGTGTGCTGGTATGTCTGTTCTGCCTCATTCAAAAATGGATGGCTGAACTTATTTATCTTTTAATCTGGCTTCCTCTTCTAATTGCTAATATCAATCTTTGGGATACAGAAATCTGTAGGATTATCATTCTGATATCCATCTAAGTTGCCTGCATTTACTTTTCCCCAGATAGACCCTGGATTTTCCTACCGCTGCTCGGGCTGTGCTCTTAACTTAGAATTGTCCGGACTCTACTCTAAGTTTGTTAAAATGGTACATCCTCTCCTGATATCTGCAGTTAGATACAATACCCTTCATTAACTGTTTTGTCTCTTTCTTATTACCTTGATTTACCTTGAATTAAGCTTATTAACTACTACTTTTCTCTACTTTTCCCTCTTCTCATATCCCCATAAACACTAGGTAGTGTATGTTTTAAAGGAAAATAGTTTCTTTTGATCTAATCTAACACTGCTTAGCACAGTGACTTTGTACATAAGGGACAATCAAAAATGTTTGATGAGTTAGAGTAAATTTTCCTGAACTAAATTGCTGAACTTGCATTCACTGGAATGAGCAATTTGAGTAGTTCTTTGGATTTTTTTAATACAGAAATCATTTTTTAAAGTATTTTAAGTTTTCCCTTCTTTTCTTCCCTACTAATTATTACATCTTCTTCCTTCCTTCCATCTTTCTTCCAACACTAATTAAATGGCAGTTATCTGGCAGTTACAAGACACAAAGAGAAATAAGGAAACCTGGATCAAATACTTAATGTAATAGTTCTGACAAAGCCATAAATCATATTCTAAATTAAGACAAAGATGTTCCAATGTATTTATCTTAAAAAAAATTTAAAAACATTACCCCCAAAATGTTGAGTAGTAAAAATTTAAATTCATTCCAAGTTTTTTCTTTAACCAGTTTCTTTTCCTGCCAACAATTTTTCCAGCAGACAAAACCTTTTTCGTAATATGGCAATGGCTTAATCCTAAATTATAAATTCATAATCAGATTGAGAGTGGCAATCTTGTATTACCCTCACCCCAACCCCACTGCCCCAGTGCCTGACATTGAAAAGGCAAATCGCTTAACCATTTTAAAAAGCCTCAAAGGTCAAAGGGGAGCTACTCTGTCAATTGCTCACAAATATTTATTGAACACCTACTGCATGCCAGGCAATGTTCTAGTTGCTAAATTTAACAAAAGAAAGGGAAAAAATCATTTCAACCCAAATGAAAACTAGTTCTAATTTTAAGATATTGACTTATTTCATGTCAGTGGAGAACCAGATAAGACCCATGTCAAGGTTACCAGGTAAAATACAGGACACCTGGTTAAACTTGAATTTCAGATAAACAACAAATAAAATTTTAGTATAACCATGTTGTATGTATTGAAAAACTAATTGTTGTTTAACTAAAATTCAGATTTAATGGGATGTCCTGGATTTTCACTTGCTAAATCTGGCAACCTTAGTGAGAAAGGACTGGCTACATTGCTGCCTCCCTTTTGAAGATGCAGATGGGGCTGGGAGACTGAGACACAGGACAGACAGTCCAAGTCAGCAGGCTGGCACATGGAGGTGGAGGATTTAAGTATGTGCCACTATGTAGTGAGGGTAGAGAACTGAGAAGGAGGAACTCGCTACTTTGCATAATAAAATTATAAATCACTAGGGGGGCTGACACTGAGTAAGAAAAAGGAAACGAAGTGGGATATGGTAGTAGGAGACCTGAGCTCACGACAGAAATGTTCAGTTTTAGTTGTTCACGTCTCTGCGGTGACTATTCTTCATCTTTCAAATCTAAGCAAAGTCTGCTGCAAATACACATGGATGTGTATGTAAACACAGGAGTCGAGAAAGTTTTACACAGTAATGCTCACTTCAGTCTTCAGGACTTGTTTTATACAGTAATGCTCACTTTAGGGCTTTAACTAGTTCTTTGTGGTTCCAGCCATATTGCTTTATGATGAAAATAAGTGAAGTAAGCTAGATTAGTGATTTTCAGGTTAGTTCTACTTTGCCCCGGGCCCAGCTATGGCTGTAGAATTCTTTCTCATCTGGAGTTAGCTAGAATAGCTCTTTATCCAAATGGTAAAGAGTCTGTGTTGGTTTTCGCCCAGAGTCCTAGTGCCATCCCAAATATTTGCAATAAGTACCCAGAAGAAGGCTGCCCTTTCCTTCCTAGAAGCCAAAGAAGTTCTGCCAAACTTCATGCCTGTGGCTCTGACTTCAGAGGCATGTAGAAATTGTTTTCTACTGACTGTTCCAAGGGCTAAAGCCCGTGCCTAAAGGTTCCATGGCATTATTAGACAACAGATACCTAAATACCAGGGGCTTCCCAGGTGGTGCTAATGGTAAAGAACCTGCCTGCCAATGCAAAAGATATAAGAGACACGGGTTCAATCCCTGGTTCAGGAAGATCCCCTGGAGGAGGGCATGGCAACCCACTCCAGTATTCTTGCTTAGAGAATCCCATGGACAGAGGAGCCTGGTGGGCTACAGTCCATAGGGTCACAAAGGGACATGACTGAAGTGACTTAGCACTCATACGCCTAAATACCATCACAAAAACATCAGCCATCCCTCACAGAAGAAAGACACACAGATCACTGGAACAGAATAGAGAGCTCTTAAGTAAACCCACACACCTATGGTCAGTTAATCTCTGACAAAAGGGCAAAAATATGCAATGGAGAAAAGACAGTCTCTCTTCAATAAGTGGTGTTGGGAAAGCTGGACAACCACGTGTAATTCAGCGAAATTAAAACACTCCCTTTCACCATCTATTTAAAAAAACTCAAAATTGTTTAAAGACCTAGATATAAGACATAACACCATAAAATCCCTTTAAGAAAACATATGCAAAATATTTTTTGACCTAAATTATAGCAATATTTTCTTAAATCAGTCTCTCAGTACAAAAGAAATAAAAGTAAAAATAAACAAAACAAGTGAGACCTAATAAAAAACTTAAAAGTTTTACATAGCAAAGGAAACCACCAACTAAATGGAAGGACAAGCTATGCACTGGGAGAAAATATTTGTAAACTTTGTAACTGACAAGTGGTTCATTTCTAAAATATAAAAACAGCTCATAGGGCTTCCCTGGTGGCTTAGTGGTAAAGAATCTGCCTGCCAATACAAGAGATATGGGTTCGATCCTTGGGTCAGATCCCCTGGAGTAGGAAATGGCAATCCCTTCCAGTATTCTTGCCTAGGAGATCCTAAGGACAGAAGGAACCTGGCAGGCCACAGTCCGTGGGGTCGCAAAAGAGTTGGACATGACTTAGTGACTAAACAACAACAAACAGCTCATACAACTCAATAACAAAGAAACCACACAATTGAAAAATGGACTGAAAACTTAAATACACATGTCTCCAAAGAAGACATACAGATGGCCACCAGGCCCATGAAAAGACGTTCCATATCACCAATTATTAGAGAAATGCAGATCAAAACCAGAATAAGCACAAGGAAATATATGCAGTGTTTTGTAATACCTATAGGGAAAAGAATCTGCAAAAGTACACACACACACACACACATGTATCTGAATCACTTTGCTGTACACCTGAAAGTAACACAACATTGTAAACAAGCGATACTTCAATTTAAAAGCATACAATGAGGTAAAACCTCACACTGGTCAATATGGCTATCATTAAAACGTCTAAAAATAACAAATGTTAGCAAGGATGTGGAGAAAAGGGAACCCTCCTGCAGTGTTGTTTGTGGTAAGTGTTTTGTGCGTTCAGTTGTGTCCAAATCTCCACGACCCCATAGACTGTAGCCCACCAGGCTCTTCTGTCCATGGGATTTCCCAGGCAAGAATATGGGACTGGGCTTCCTTTTCCTTCTCCAGGAGATCTTCCTGATCGAAGGATCGAAACTGCCTCTCTGGAGCCTCCTGCCTTGTCAAGCAGATTCTTTACCGCTGTGCCACCACACTGTTGGTAGGAATTTAAATTGGTGCAGCCACTATGGGAGATAGTATGGAGGGTCCTTAAAACACTAAAGATCGAGGTACCGTATCATCCAGCAGTCCCTGTGCTGTGCATATTATCTGAAAAAGATGAAAACTCTAATTCAAAGAGATATATGCACTCCAATGTTCATAGCAGAACTATTTGTAGTAGTCAAGACATGGAAACAACCCAAGTGACCTTTGATAGAAGATTAGCTTAAGAAGATGTGATTTTATATATATATATATATATATATATACACACACACACACACACACACACACACACACATATATATAGATACATACATATATATATACACATGTATGTGTGTGTGTATATATATATACACACATATACACACACACACACATATATATACATACACAATGGAATAATACTCAGCCATAAAAAGAATGAAATATTTCCATTTGCAGCAACATGGATGGACCTAGAGAACATACCAAGTTAAGCAAGTCAAAGAAAGACAAATATTATATGATACCTCTTACATGTGGAATCTAAAAAATGATACAAATGAATTTATATACAAAACAGAGTCACAGACACAGAAAATAAACTTACAATTACCAAAGCAGAAAGGGCAGGGAGGAATAAATTTGGAGTATGGGATTAAAAGATACAAACTACTAGACATAAAATAGAAAAGCAGGAATGATTTACTGTATAGCACAGAGAACTATATTTAATATCTTATAGTAATCTACAATGGAAAATAATCTGAAAGGTTTATACATAACTGAATCACTTTGCTGCACACCTGAAACTAATACTATACTAAATCAAGGTCTTCTCTGGTGGCTCAGATGGTAAAGAATCTGCCTGCAGTGCAGGAGACCTGGGTTTGATTCCTGAGTTGGGAAGAGCCCCTATTTTTGCCTGGAGAATCCCATGGACAGAAGAGCTTTGCAGACTACAGTCCATGGGGTTGCAAAGAGCTGGACACAACTGAGTGACTAATACTACTACTACTACTAAATGAACTATACTTCAATTTTTAAAAATGAAACAAATAAAAAGATCAGCCATACTTGCCTGGGCCTTTTGATCAGGGCTCTCAGTTACATGGAGTTTTTCTACCCCTTTGGGTCTTAGGGAGTCTATATCCCAGCTGGCTTCACGTTGGATGTCCAGCCAACCCAGACTGTTCTTTTGTGGCTGGACTTGTATGGACAGGCTTGGATACAAGATTCATCCGCACTGAGAATTCTCATTCTCTCCTAGCCACAATTCTGAAGTCTTGCCTTTACTCTGTTCCTTGTCAGTTTGGAAAAATGAAGTGAAAGTTGCTCAGTTATGTCCGACTCTTTGAGACCCCATGGACTGTAGTCTGCAAGGCTCCTCTGTCCATAGAATTCTCCAGGCCAATATACTGGAGTGGGTAGCCATTCCTCAGCTTCTTTACCATCTGAGCCAATGGAGAAGCCCAAGAATATAGGAATGGGTAGTCTATTCCTTCTCCAGGGGATCTTCCCAACCCAGGGATTGAACCGGGGTCTTCTGCATTGCAGGAAAATTCTTTACCAGCTGAGCTCCCAGGGAAGCTCCCAGGGAGGGTTCAGTTTGGAACCCTCCCCTAAGATCTAGACTACCATGGTGCAATTTTTCAGCTTTTCTCTTAGATAACCTCTTCTGCTCCTTCCCTTGAGGCTCATGGTTCCCTTCCTGAAGCTTATTACCATTTAGTCTTGTCCTCTGACTTGCCTCCTGGAACCTGAAGACACACGATCTGATACTCCCTTAATTCCATCTTTCATTTTCTTTAATGGAGTTAAGAAGGATGTGCTTTGGACAGAGTGTCAGAATTGTTCTCCTGCACCTCCACCAGAGAGTGAGTAGAAGAAAACTATTACACATGATTATAGCTCATTGCTGCAGCAGACTCTCAACTCACAAACCTCAGCAGCTACGAACAATAAAAATATATGTCTTACTCACATAATAGAAAAGGTTGGTAGCTGGATTTTCCTCCACAGGGTAACTCTCAGACCTTCAGAATCTTTCTATCTTGTGGCTCTGCCATCTCTTAGGGCTTCAGATTCACACACATTCAGTACACACTTTGGGGAAAAGAAGGAGGAGGACATGACACACTCATTTCTGAAATGTTCCTGGTTGAATCACACGTTCACCCAGAAGCAAGGGTCTAAGAAATGTATGTGGTTCCGGACTTTGCAGCCACTATTCAGTGATAACTCTACACCATCAAAATGGACATTGGACTGTCTCTGTCACTGATGGCAATCTTCATTTGCCTCAGTCAAATACACAGCTTCTACCCTAAGAAAAAATGAATATGTAACAGATTCTCTGAGTATTTTATCTCCCTATAACATCCCTTCCTCTATATATGTAACTATGCAAAACAGTCTATACCTAGTTTTTCAATATCCTGTAGCTAACATAGATGATTGAGATATGACAGCATGTAACTAGTTTCTTAACCACCTATAGCTAAGCACACCTAGTTGAAATAAAGTAAACCTAAGGGATATCTGAGAGCTTTCTCATTTCTGTTATTGCAGATAAGGTAAAAGCAGAGGCATATTATTCTAAGAATATTCGCTAAGCAGATTTATTCATTCAACATACATGGAGTGTCTACCATGTCTTGGTCATTATCTTGGACGGTAGAAACATTAGAATCGTAAGCAGGGGGCTGCTCTCAAAAATAGATACTGGGGTAAAAAAGCGCATGTCACAGTAGTTCCATTTTTGAGATTAGATGTTGCTGTTTATCCTTTGAAAGAAGAGGTCTGGATGTCAGAATCTACTATGGTCTATTTGAAGAAAAAAAGCCTTAACAAATGTTGTATATATTAACTATGTTGCTTGGGGGTAGAATCTATGTCTTTGATTAACTGTGTTGGTCATATTATTAAAGGACAGATAGCTGCCCACAAGACACACATTAAGAAGGTATGCATAGTCCGTGATGGCAAATCATTTCCCATGTCTAGCTTGACTTGGAAGGCCAGGACTTACTGAGAAATTAACATATGGGTCTAGAGTTTGGACATGCTCTCTCTGAGCAGTAGTGATTGAACTTGTGGGAAAAAGAAGAGCTAAGGAAATGGATCCGAAAACCAAAAAATTGAAAGAGGGAAAGAGAAGAGGCTGTCCTGGGCTGGCCCTGTAAGTAGGAGTGAACCTAGAGTAATCGTGAGGCAGAGGTGAGAAAAAAATGACTACTTCTTAGAGTCACTGTTTATGTTAAGTCTCTGCTACTTATGAGAATATATTCAATCCCCACACATGTAATGGAAAAAAGTAAACTTTTTTTTTTCCTTAGGCTATTAAAACGTTTTTTTCTGGCCATGCCATGTGGCATGTGGAATCTTAGCTTCCCAACCAGGGATCAAACCCACACCCCCTGCAGTGAAAGCACTGAATCTTAACCACTGGACTACTCGGGAAGTCCGGAGAAAACTGAATCTTGAATACCTCAAGAATGCATTGTGGATCTTTCTTCAGGATTTTGAAGTTGAATAATTGACTTGAATGGGCTTCCCAGGTGACTCAGTAGTAAAGAATCTGCCTGCCAAGCAGGAGATGTGGGTTCAGTCCCTGGGTTGGGAAGATCACCTTGAGAAGGAAATGGCAACCCACTCCAGTATTTTTCCCTGGGAAATCCCATGGACAGAGGAACCTGTTGGGCTATAGTCTATGGGGTTGCAAAAGAGCTGGACATGACCAAACAACTAAACAACAACAAATTGATTCGAATGGGGCTTTTTATACAGTTAGAAATGGAACACTGGCATTGAGGGTCCACCGAGAACATCAACATTCAGGCTTTCCCCAGATCGCAAAGTACATATTTTTTCAGAACCCAAAACCCCACCACATCTTTTGGTTTTCCCTGGTTGACCTGAGCTCCTAAAGGGAGCTTTGTCATGAAGATCCACTAGCTAGAAATAATATCTCCATCTTCCTATTCCCTCTTATGGACCTTTTTTTATAGCTTTTACTTTTTTTTATGGTGGATTGATATCTGTGCAGTCTTTGTTTCTCTTACTGGATAGGAAACTGTTGGCAGTAAAATGTGATGGTTAAAGACATATTCCAGAGTCAGATCTACCTAGAAGAGCCCTAACCAAGCCACTTAATAACTGTGTGACCTCAAAGTAATAGTCAACCTCTCTAAGCCTCAATTTCTTCCTCTGAAAATGGACATTGTAAGAGTCTATGAAATATCAATAGCATGGTACTTGAATGGGCACTCATTGAATGTTAGCTGGTTTTATAGGCCCTTTTCCTTTGTTGCTTTATTTAATAGCTTCAACCTCAGGAAGCCAGTGTTCTTAAAGCCATTTTCCTATGGAGAGCTCTGTGCAGCAGAGGTTATATAAACTTTCTGAAGGCTACATAGCTGGTTGGTAGCAGAATACGAACCATGAACTTGAACCCAAATTGTGTCTGGGTGACCTCTCCTTGCAAAACAGCAGAAAACTCTATACTCACATCAATAGCTGCCTTACACTGTGAGGTTTTAATGACAAGTTTTGTGTGTCATTTTTCCCCCCAGTAAAAAAAATAGACTCCAGTATGGATGGATCTTCACTCAAGTATCCCTTTGTTAATTACAGAAATTGTGTTTAGTAGGTGATCAGTGCTTAATAACTTGAAATTTGAGAACATAGACTACCTTTAATTCTGAGCAACAATTTGTTAATATAAGGAAACATTCAAATGCTCTCATTCAACAATGTTTCACTGATGCCATAGTACTAGAATTCATATATAACACTATAAGAGAAAATAATTAAATTATATTTTCTGAAAAAATATATAATTTAGTCTAGAAAATTAGGTTCTAAATTTTTTCTGTAGCTTTAGAATCAAAAGTCAGAGAATATCTAGTTTAATTTTGTGATGTTCCCCCCAAAAGGGTTCAGATGACAATGACAACACCAAATCATGCTAAAATCTCTTCCATTGAGTTATTCCTCCCTTAAAAAAGAAGAGCAGGCAATGGAGATTTTTAAAAATTTAAATAGTATTCTAATGCAAAACTGAGTTTTACTTTTACTTTACTATTTATGGTCAATTTTGCAAAAAATATATAGCTTACTTTATTGGGCTTCTTGGTGATTCAGATGGTAAAGAATCTGCCTGCAATGTGGGAGACTTGGGTTTGATCCCCGGGTTGGGAAGATCCCCTGGAGAAGGGAATGACTACCCACTCCAGTATTCTGGCCTGGAAAATTCCATGGACTGTATAGTCCATGGGGTCGCAAAGAATCAGACCTGACTGAGCAACTTTCACTGGTGTTCTTGCCTGGAGAATTCCCTGGACAGAGGAACCTGCCAGGCTACAGCCCATGGGGTTGCAAAGAGTCAGACGTGACGAACAGTTTCATTTTTATCACTTATCTTGATTTCTTTACAAATCTTATCACAATCATACAATGGTAATTTACTATTTTTTCAAAGAACATATATTACCAAGAAAGAATTAAAATAACAACTATTTTTAATTGTTTCTGCTCAGATACTGATCATACTTCCCCAATTAATTTATACTATTACAGAAAATATTTTAGTTTTGAAATATTGAAATATTATTTTTGAAATAGTATTTATTCCACATAATATTTGGAAAATTTCTCATTTGACCCCAACTATTCATTAAAGTGGAGTCTTTCTTTGGTCAGTCAATAATTTATCCAGTATGTTTTGAGTACAAGTTACAAGCTAGGTCCTGTGCCTCAGGCTGAGGGACACAGGCTGAAAAGATTACATTCCCTACACTCAACAATCTCTCAGAAGACATTTAATGAATAATTTTATTTTCTTGTTATAGTCAAATAAGCAGATACGAATTCCTCTAAGCATCATTGAGTAACCTCTATTTCAAATATGTCTCTCTTGATAGAAGACTCAAATATTTAAAGCACTCAATGCACTAGTAAAGATTTTTTAACCCTGAGTCTGATGTTTTATTAGTTTCATCTTAAGTTACATTTGCTGATCCCAATGAAGGGTTTTAGTCATTCATTCATGTGATAAATATTTGAGTGTCCATGTGTATAAGGTTAGTTTCTCTGTGGGCTAAAATGAGTGGTCTGACCAGGAAGTGGGTGCAAAAAATTAATGGAAAAATTGGGATTGAGCTTGAATTGGGGGTAAATAGAAAGGAAAAGATATTTTCCAGTTACTGGTACTTGCACCAGGGTTAATGAAGATGCTACTCATTAAACTGGATGAATATTTCCTCTTCTAAAGGGATTTGACAGCCACTGTGCCAGGGATGTATTACTGAGTAGGATTTTCTGCTTCCTTACCCTGTTGGTCACTCAGTCATGTCCAGTTGTTTGCCACCCCATGGACTGCAGCCCACCAGGCTTCTCTGTCCATAGAATTCTCCAGGCAAGAATACTGGAGTGGGTAGCCATTCTCTTCCCCAGGGTATCTTCCCAACCTGGGACTGAACCTGGGTTTCCCACATTGCAGGCAGATTCTTTACCACCTTAGCCACCAGGGAAGTCCTTTCCCTAAACTGCATTTAAATGACCATGGGGACTCTGCAGTTACTTCCTCAAAGTTTCTAGCCAGCTTCAATCCATTAGGTCCTAGCTTCCTGTCTGGTCCTTCTCCAGAATCAGAAATATGCACCAAAATATTAACAGAGACTGGAGTGGAGTGTACATGAAAGTAAATTACATTCAGTATTATACAATTATATAATATTTTTAACTTTTATAACCCAGAGCATACTTACTCTTTAAAAAAAAGTTAAAAATTTAAAAGATTAAAAAACTACATTCTCCAGAGTCAAAGGCACCTCCCAGCTCCCAAAAGTGCCTGCTAGTATTAACATTAAAAAATTTAAGGAATGTAACAGGACCTTGGAGGGGGAAGGTTTTTATAATTCAGAATTTCTCCACTCACCCACTCCCACCTTTCCCTTCCTAAGGCAGCTCTTTTCACACAAAGCAAGTATGTTGGACCACTGGACCCCAGACCAGAAATCAGGTTGTGAGCAGTGACTGATTAGAGGTTTTCTGAGGACTATTACTAATCAGATGAGCACTTCTGTGAGTCCTTAGGGAGACTGCACCCTTCAGGGTGCTTGGATCCTTCTCATTTAGGAAGAACGAATTCAGTTTCTTCTCTCCACACACCAGAGATACTATGCCTAGAAGACAGGTGGGCTGGTTGAAGCCAAACCCCTGAAATGGAGGAAGACCATCTGGGATAGCTGGTCCTCCTCCTCCTCCCCATCCAGCTATGCTCTATGGACATCCTTTGACTAGGGGCACCTTGCAATATGAAATCGGAATGTGGGCCCCTCCATTTTAATCTCTGCTCCAGTATCATCTCCCTGATTCACATAGCCCTGTTCAAAATCTTTTTTATGGTTTCCCTGAGATTCTGAGGATTAAAAAAGAGCAGCCACACATCTTAAAGCTTCTTGGAATAAATATATGTATAGATAGCTTGCAGTTCAGATTGATGTGTTTTTAGCACGTCATCATAGCGTATCCACTGTTGGTCAAGCATATTAGTGTTCCATTATTGGAAGAAAATTTGGTGGCATGCCAAGTGCCTTATGATTTGCTATCAAAGTGGGAAGGATAGCCAACTTGAAAGAGAAAACTAGCCTCTATGAAGTTCCTTATCACTGAGATAGCTGATTTCATATTGACATTTTCCAGTTTCCTCATTTGCTTTTCTTCCAGAGAAGCATATTTATTGTTGTTATTTTTGTGATGTTGGTATTAAGTGAGACAGCTATGTAAACAAGTTGCAAGGGATTATTAGTTTATCAGTAGAAGGATGTCTGCTCTATTGCCAAGATGCATTGATCTGTTTATTATGACTCTACCCAGTACAATTTTAGTGGCAATTTAAAAAATGGTCTTAGGGTTTCACTTACAGAAGTCCATTGGTTCATTTATTAACCCACATTTGAGGGCTAACTCACTGTATAATCTTACCAGCATTATTATGACAGTTGTTATCATCCACCGCAGCCAGGGAGCAATATCCCAATTATACGTTCTATTGTTTCACTTGTGATATGAGAGCAATACAAGTTGTTGATGATAATTATGTTGATTTTCAGCAGTTTGCAAATTAGTAAATTAGTACACTTAGAAATATAAATATACCCGAAGGCTAATATGTGTGTTGGGGCTAGTTAACAAGTATTTATTGAGTGCCTACGGTGTGTGTGGTGGACTATAATAGGCGCAGCGTAGGAATATCAGCAGCGGTATAAAACAAACAAGGAATCTGCCTAGCCCAGAGTACAGCTCATGCTGGATAAAAATGAATGTACTTTACGCAGTGATGTAGTCTTTCCTGGTAATAAACAACCCTGAAACTTAATGGTATGAAACAGCAATTTATTATTGCCCACAATTCTGTGGGTTGCCTGGGCTGTTCCCCAACTGGTTTCACCTGGGTTCCAGCGACCTGGAAGAGTGAGCTGCTTGCAAGGGATAGTCTGGTTCACATGAGTGGCAGTTGCTGCTGGCTCTGGGATGGGCACATCCGGTGGAAATTCTCTCCTTCATCCGTTTCTATCTCACAGGCAATTAGTGTCATCAGTTTCCTCTATGTTCTTATAGAGGTCTGTTATTCACATATCTACAACCACACAGAAATATTTCCTTTCTCCCAAGTCTTCTAGTTCCAATCAGAACTCTCAGTAGCCAAACGAAGCAGCTATAAAATTTGCTAGAAACTTACCTGCTTAATCACACTCCCCTTGGTATTAGCCTCTTCTCCCAGCTCCTAGCAACCACCAATCTACTTTCTATCTCTGTGGACTTGCGTATTCTGGATATATCATATGACTGGAATCATACAATACATGGTCTTTTGTGTTTGGTTTCTTTCACTTAGCATGTGTTTAAGATTTGTCCATTTCATAGCATGTATTAGTATTACATTCCTTTTATGGCTGAATAATATTCCATTATAGAGATATTCCATTTTTATTTATCAGCTCATCAGAAGATGGACATTTGGGTTGTTTCCACTCTCTGGCTGTTATGAATAATGCTGCTATAAACACTTCTGTAGAAGTCTTTGTGTGGACATATGTTTTCAATTCTTTTGGGTATAACACACCTAGGAACAGACTCTGTTTAAATACCATTTTACATCTTCACCTGCAATGCCTGAGGATTCCAAGTTCTCCATGTCCTTGCCAACACTTCTTATAATCTGTCTTTCTAATTATCACCAGTTACTAGTGGGTGGGAAGTGGTATCTCAATGCTATTTATTTTTAAGAAATTTAATTGTGGTAAATACACATTGTATAATATTTACCATTTTAAACTTTTTTTCTCTTTTTGGCCCCACAGTGGCATGTGGAACATCCCCAATCAGGGATCAAAACTGTGCCCCCTGCAGTGGAAGCAGAGTCTTAACCATTGGACCACCAACAAAGTTCCCTTAATCATTTTTAAGTGTACAGTTCAGTGGCATTAAGTATCTTCACAATGTTGCGGTAACACCACCAGTATTCATCTACGGAACTCTCTTCATCTTACAAAACTAAAACTCTGTATATATTAAACAATAACTTCACGTTCCTGTCTCCCATAAGTCCCTGGCAACTACTACTCTATTTTCTATCTCCATGAGTTTGCTGCTGCTGCTGCTAAGTCGCTTCAGTCGTGTCCGACTCTGTGTGACCCCATAGACGGCAGCCCACCAGGCTCCTCCGTCCCTGGGATTCTCCAGGCAAGAACACTGGAGTGGGTTGCCATGTCCTTCTCCAATGCATGAAAGTGAAAAGTGAAAGTGAAGTCGCTCAGTCGTATTCGACTCTTTGCGACCCCATGGACCGCAGCCTACCAGGCTCCTCTGTCCAAGGGATTTTCCAGACAAGAGTACTGGAGTGGGTTGCCATTGCCTTCTCCAATCTCCATGAGTTTCATTTCAGTTCAGTTCAGTTGCTCAGTCTGCAGCACGCCAGGCCTCCCTGTCCATCACCAACTCCCGGAGTTCACTCAGATTCATGTCCATCAAGTCAGTGATGCCATCCAGCCATCTCATCCTCTGTCATCCCCTTCTCCTCCTGCTCCCCAATCCCTCCCAGCATCAGGGTCTTTTCCAATGAGTCAACTCTTCCCATGAGGTGGCCAAAGTATTGGAGTTTCAGCTTTAGCATCAGTCCTTCCAAAGAACACCCAGGGCTGATCTCATTTAGAATGGACTGGTTGGATCTCCTTGCAATCCAAGGGACTCTCGAGTCTTCTCCAGCACCACAGTTCAAAAGCATCAATTCTTCGGCACTCAGCTTTCTTCAACAGTCCGACTCTCACATCCATACATGACCACTGGAAAAACCATACCCTTGACTAGATGGACCTTTGTTGGCAAAGTGATGTCTCTGCTTTTCAATATGCTATCTAGGTTGGTCATAACTTTTCTTCCAAGGAGTAAGCGTCTTTTAATTTCATGGCTGCAATCACCATCTGCAGTGATTTTGGAGCCCAACAAAATAAAGTGTGACTCTGTTTCCACTGTTTCCCCATCTATTTCTCGTGAAGTGATGGGACCAGGTGCCATGATCTTTGTTTTCTGAATGTTGAGCTTTAAGCCAACTTTTTCACTCTCCTCTTTCACTTTCATCAAGAGGCTTTTTAGTTCCTCTTCACTTTCTGCCATAAGGGTGGCGTCATCTGCATATCTGAGGTTATTGATATTTCTCCTGGCAATCTTGATTCCAGCTTGCGTTTCTTCCAGTCCAGCATTTCTCATGATGTACTCTGCATATAAGTTAAATAAGCAGGGTGACAATATACAGCCTTGACATACTCCTTTTCCTATTTGGAACCATGAGTTTAGGTACCTTAAATAAGTGGAGTCATATAGTATTTGTCATTTTACAACAAGCTTATTATAATTAGCAAAATGTCTTCAGGGTTCATCCATGTTGTAGCATGTGTTCGGTATTGTTTTTCTTTACATTTCCCTGATGACTAATGATGTCCATGTTTTTATTGGTCATTTGTACATTTTCTTTGGAGAATTGTCTATTCAAATCCTTTTACCATCCATAATTTAATGATTATTTTAGACTAAAACTCACTTTTTGAATTGTTTGCAGCACATCTTTAAGTACTTCCTCATTTTTTTCCTTTAGAATTCATACAGTGAGGGGTATACTTAATCACAACATTCAGGCTAATAGAGGCTCAGTAATAATTGCTGTTCATAATAACTTGAAGTCCTAATCAATCCTGATGTGCCTTCTGGCCTAATAAAAATGCTATGTTAATTATAAATATAAATAATTTTAGTATTTATGTGTGTTTTAACGTCTGATTCTTAAAATTAAGTTATAGATTCTAATTGATTCTAATTAATTCTAATTCTTTCCTTTTATTCTTCATTTCAATCCATCTTATATATTGCTGCTTGAATAATTTCACCCATGTAAATCTGACCATGTCACTCTGTAGTTCAGAAGCTTCTCTAGCTCCCCATTGCCAACCAAATTAAATATAATCTTCTCCTGTAATTCATATCTTTACATTTTTTGCTTTGACTAAAGAAATCAGCAAGAAATATATTTTACGCTGTATAAAGGAGAACATAAGCATATACATAAGCAAACACATACTTAAACAGAGACAAATCTTTCACAAAAAGTTCCTACCCTTACAGCATACAGTGCTTTCCGATATTTTGAAAAAAAATCTTAAAATATGTAATGAGACTCAACTATATTTATTTTCAAAACTAGAGTTTAGAAAACATGATTCTACAGCATGGCCAACCATGGTACAGTTCTTCAGTTTGGTAAAACTTACTCCAGTGATTTCCAAACCTAGTTTCACATTAGAATCACTTGGAAAATTAGAACTTTTTTATTAAATTAAAAAAATCAACTAATTTGTATCTTTATCCTTGAAAGTTCTCATTCATAAGGTCTGGGGAGGAGCCCAGGAATCTGTGTTTTTATTAAAAGCTCCCTAGTGAATGCAGTTGTGTGGCCAGGTTTGACAATAACTGCTCTTACTAACGACTACTTGCCTTTTCCTCATCCTGAACAAATACTTCGTGCTTCCTGCACATTCTTTCTTTGCACATTTATTTTCCTCCACCTGGAAATCCCTCTGCCTGTGGACATCTTTCTATGTCCATCTCAAATACGACTTCCTAGTTATTTCTTGAATCAGAACAGTCTAAGTTCCCTAGACATCCCACAAGTCTAATTCGGGCTTTGTTGAAAACACTTCTCTTGCTCCACTTCACTGTGCATGTCTTCCTACTACATTGTAAGCAACTGCATTATAATTACCTTTCCTTGGGAGGACAGTGGCTCCTCCAAGTCAGGATTTGATAAACTTACTTGAACTGGAGCTGAAATAGAACCTTTCATCCTGGGGCCAAGTTAGTTAGCAATGACTTTAAGAAACATGGGATGTTGCTATATTGAAATGTTGTACTAAGAGCACAAAAAGGTGAATGTTAAGCCATTCTGCATGTGATGTTCAAGCCATCCGGCTTTTGTTTAACTCTTTCCTATCACTCTGTTGTTCATCACAATCTCCACAGGAAGACACAATGCTGCTGCTGCTGCTGCTGCTGCTAAGTCGCTTCAGTCGTGTCCAACTCTGTGTGACCCCATAGACGGCAGCCCACCAGGCTCCCCCGTCCCTGGGATTCTCCAGGCAAGAACACCGGAATGGGTTGCCATTTCCTTCTCCAATGCATGAAAGTGAAAAGTGAAAGTGAAGTTGCTCCGTCGTGTCCGACTCTTTGCGACCCTATGGACTGCAGCCTACCAGGCTCCTCTGTTCATGGGATTTTCCAGGCAAGAATACTGGAGTTGGGCGCCATAGCCTTCTCCAGGAAGACACAATAACCAGGTCTAACTGCTCATATCTGAAATAGACGAAAACTCTTCCCATCTTACTTGATATTAGATTCCCTTATAAGTTCCTAATCTCTGTGACCAGAGGTTTCCAGATCACGTCTCTGAGCTTGAAACAAACAAACAAAAAAAACCCTAAGTGTTTTGTTCCCATCAGATTTGGCTGCGCGTGTTCAGAGCACCATCACAATATTATGTTTTCCATTTTGCATGGGTACGAATTAAAGAACAGAGAGGATTTGATTAGCTCAAGATCCCAGAATGACTGGCAATGATGGGAATAAAGACTTGCTCCCCAGATTCCTGGCCCAGTTCACTCTGCACCAAACCACAAGTATGTCGCCTTTTGGCTGATGAGACCACACAGTGTTCCTTGGAGGGGAACCCATTAGCTCGGGGAGGATGAAGGCACACAGGGAAGCTTCCAGAGAGCCGTTTGGAAGTCAGAGTAACGGCCAAAGGTGTCCTAGAAGTTTGAGTGCAAGCATTTCTGAATATGGTTTAGAAATCTTGTGGTTAACAAATACATATTGGGGTACTGAGATACTTATGGGGTTGGCCAAAAAGTTTGTTCGGGTGTTTCCATAACCTCTTACTGATAAACCAAATGAACTTTTAGGCTAAACCAGTATTTTAAATGTCAAGCTGCTTTGCATTTATGGGAAATGTCTCATTTTGCATGTCCATATCTTACTCTGAGTGTAATGCAAACAAAATATGTCACTATAATTTTTTGTAAAAGGATACCGACATTTGAATTTTTAGGAGATGCTACAAATCTAAAATGACAACAATGACAAAGCAAAGGTGGCGGTAGGGATCAAGTTCTAGAACTTGGTGTCAGCATGTGCACTGACTATAAATTCCAGCCTCCAGATAATTCTGGAAAGAGGGAAAATCACTGAGAATTCCTACCATGTTCCCAAAGTCCTATGTTTCCCCCAGTCCAACTGGATTCTCTGGTGGGTCAATCTTATCTCACCTGGAATTACAAACATCTTTGGGACTTCACTAATTTACATCGAAGTGCCCAGCGTCTCCCTCCAACTTTAACACCCCCCAACACACACTATTTCCTTTCCCTCAGGACACACCAACCACACTAATCTTTAACTTCCTTCCTTACCTCAGGGACTTTGCAGGTATTGTTTTCTGTGCCTAAGGGGAGCTTCCCATTGATCTTTACAAGGTTTGTTATGATGCTAATCTCAGCAGAGTATCACCTCCTCAGAGAAAACTTGACCATCCAATGTGACATTTTACTCCAAAGTCATCCACCCGCCAACACCCCACATATACTCACTCTGGATCACTGTGCCCTATTTTATTATAATTAAAGGATTTATCACACTTTGAATTCACATTTGTTAACTTGTGTCTCTCCCATGAGATAGTAAGCTCAGGAAAAGTAGAGGACTTTTTACCCTAGTCAAGGCTTTCTCTTCAGCACCTAGAGCAGTGCCTGGCAATCTAGTAAGTGCTAAATAGATATGTGTTGGGTAAATGAAATACCCATCAGTGATGTCACTTGGGGGAAATGCCACTTCAGCCCATGGATTGCTCTAAGAAATTGCCTAATAATGATCTTTGGAATGACTTCAGCAAGTGCATTAGGTAATATCCCCCGAATGCATGCTGGCTGCATAGTAAACATTAGCCAGGCTTTCCAGTTCACCCAGGAATATGAACTTGGAGTTTGCATAAGCAGCGACGCCAGCTTTCTGCTGGACACTCTGTTCCATATAGGTAGTAAAGGATGGAGGGCAGGTGTCCTGGGCTTTGGGGAGCAGCTGGACCCTAGCACACTGTGCCTGCTGCAGGCAGCAGAAAAACTGATGGAAAGCAGAGAAAATTACAGTTGTTGGGACTTGTGGTCACAAGGGCATGTGTTGCATTTGCAAGGTCATCATGGGATAATTCAGGGTGTAGCTTGCACACATTCTGCTGCTGAAAGGGAGTTTTTTTTTTTTTCCTACCACATCCGACACATGGTTTGCCAGAGGAAGGGCACGAGATCAGCGGCACTGATGAGCTGGCTTGGTGTTTTGAGGCCACAGCTCTACTAAACCAGTGACTCCCTCCTGACTCCTCCTTAGGAGCCAACAGAATGTATTCATTACTAAGTGCGAACAGCAATCACACAAAGCCACCAGACTGCTTTTGCCTGCTATGCCAAAAGGCGCTTCTCAAAAAAGTAAAATCTTAAATAACAACACTGTCAATGCTTATTATACCAAAAATCTTTGGGATAGAAAATTTCTCTCTAAGCTAGAAATAAACACAAGTTTTATTTTTCCATTATTAGTATGAAAGTTGAAAGAGAATGAAAGACCAAAATATAAGGAAGGCTGCATTGGGAAAAGCACATGATGTATTAATACTTAATATGAACAGAGAAGATAGAGGGCCAAACAAATGATCAGTCCTCTGCTGGCTGGGAGTGCATATGAAGGCTATGTAACTAAGTGACTTGGATAACTAAGTCATTGGTGATATAAGGGTCGGAGGGCAGGAGACCATATGGTCAGTTTGTACACATGCCAGTTAGTGCACAAAACATTGACACAGGAACTGGTAGCTTGTGCTATAATCCTAGGTTTCCTTTCGGGGGATTGTGCTTTGTAGACTTTGGAAAGTTAGTTAATCTCTAGAGTTTTAATTTCTTTATCTGTCAAATGGGAATGATAACTACCTCAAGGGGTTATTGAGAAAATGAAATGAGACAATCTGGGTAAAGTGCCCCATAGGTATTCAGTGAATGTTAGCTCCTGTTTTTCTGATTCCCAGAAGACCCAGCGGCTTAGTTGGAGGTAAACAGGGCCATCTCTAGGTAAACTAGGTTTTAAATTCAACCTTTGGCCTTTTTACACCTTGCCAGAAGCCCTGCAGCATTCTAACCTCATCAACTTTATCAAAATGGCCATCAGTCTCAACTTGTTGACTGAGGGACTCATGTATAGATTACTTTTTGTGTTTTATCTGGCTACAAAACCAAACTATGTTTGAAAGTGTATGACTTTGATTGTTAACTTAGGGAGAGATTCAGAGCATTGAACTAGATACTTGGCCTTTTTTTTTTTTTAGGCTAGAGAAATTGAGGCACAGTTCTATAGAAAGAAATAGCATTAGTCCAGCAAAATAATAAATGGCTTCACTTATATAAGGCAGATTAGAAGATAAATGGCTTAGGACATTTTAGTCATAAGGGTAGGATAAGGATGAGGGCCTTAAAATATAACTAATGAAGCACCTTTTAAATGTATTCTCAGGGCAAGTGCTAAACATTTATACATGAATAGAGCAAGAAGTATGGGGTACATAAAAAAATGAGATACATATTTTCTTGGTAGGAGAGAGGTGACTTGGCTTTATAACTACAGAGAACACAGGAGATGAGAAAGATTCCCAAGCGGGCACTGCTCAACACAGTTACATCACGATTATCCATATAACTCAGAAGTGGGGCTTTAACTGCTTGAGATGACACAACAAGACCAGCGAAGCAGCAAAACAGCATCCCGTTAAAGTAAACGATCCAGTCCCAGCGTCCTGGTAACCAGATACAGTTGGAGTCAAAATTTTTCCTAAGTTCATGTAACATTTGAGTCTGTGATGAGGGGAAGTGTAATTCTACAGAATATGTTTTTCATCTGAAACAATTTCATCTAAGAATTAGAACTTTGTTTTCATAAATTATTTCATTAAATATCTTTGTTCACGAACCTGTCACTCTACCAAGATGCTGGGGAGTTGAGAAATGGACCAGTAGGGTCTCTGACCTCCAAGAGCTTACTTTCTTATGAAATAAGGTAAGACAGACACATGTTAAACAATCACAGTTACGTAACAGCCCGTGATTAGCTGATGAATCCATCACCCAGACTATACAGTTTGCAGGAGCTCAGGGGAGAGAGAAAGAGAGCCTTAGAAACAGAGGTTCCATGCAGGAAGCAGCATATGATCAGATGCTTGAAAGACCAGTGGAACTTCAGGACTGGAATCTAGAACAGAGATGCAGTCTTTGCTTTCCCTTACATACTGGGTGTCCTTAGGCAAGATAATTAGAGATTCAGAGCCTCATTTTCACCTCATCCATCATGCCTAAATCTCCAGTTTTGGGAAAGATTCAATAATATACAAAAAAGAAAAAAAGAAAGAACACTTAGTAGGTACTCAGTAAATTTTAACTATAATCTTAAATGATCTTTATGTAGTTGTGTCTCTTTCTGAGCAGCTTCAAATGACCTTTAGAAGTTGGAAATAAGTTGGCACAGACATGAAGTGGTAAACAGCAAACAATACATCTGAATGAAAAAAGAAAAATGTAAAAGTGAACATGCATGTTTTCTGGGAAGTCTATCTGACTAAAGTAGCAGGTTCATTGTGTAGATACGGTAAGCCATTCATTCATTCATTCAATATTGATTTACTGAACAACTACTAGGCACCAGGTGCAATGTGAAAGTTGAATAAAAGTGAACCTTGCAAAGCAAATATTACAATTTGACTTGACATGGTAGAAAACTGTGACAGGGTGAGATGGAAGATTTATTTATTTAGCTACTTATTATGCAGGGGAAAGATGTGTAGTAAAACAGAATTGAAAAAGGCCAAATCTGGCAGCAAATGGATCAGAATGGGTGTAGATGGTTAATGTAAGGAATATAATTGAAAAACTGTACAATAGTTAACCTGAAAGAATGGTGGTCACCTGAATGAAATAAAAATAGATGGGAATGGAAGGAACTTCCATGTGATTTAGTCAGTGACTTGATTTGGGAAAGGAAGGCAAATAAAAAACGATTCGAAGATGAGTATACAGTTTGTCCTTAATTGAATAGAACAGTAAAGGCAGAAAAAGTATAGTTGGGAAGAGTAATTTGGAAGGGTTATTGATGGTTTCAGTGTCTGGTTAAGTTCGAGCTGAAGATAAGCTATTTGTTAAACATTCAGTTAGCAAGATCCACTTGGACATTATAAACAAAGGGATGAGATTTGTGGGAAACAGAATAGCTACAGAGATCAGGTTGCAGTCTATGGTTCAGATACTCCAGAAGAACATAATAAAAAGAAAGGAGAAAAACTGAGTTTTGACCTGCTGGGCAAATTTCACATTGTGTGTGGGGAGGAGTGAGTATGAAGGAGTGGAGAGAGCGATGAGGAAGGAAAGAGCACAGGAGAGTGGGGAAGAAATCACTGGAAGAGTTTTGGAAAGAAGTTGATCAGCAATATCAAATGCATCTGCGGGTCAAAGAGGATGGGCATTGGGGTAAATGCTGCTGCAACTTATCCACAAAACGATCAGCGGATAACTATGGAATAACGCAAGGCTTAAAAGCAACATCTAAGGTAGAACAATTCTAGAATATTTTGGCATGACAAACACAGATTTTCAAATTTCTGACATATTAATCTTCAGAGTCAAGAACAAGAAACTGGGATTCCTGAGAGTTCCCCAAGTCACAAGTTATTCTGCATTTTTTATAACACTTATATATTATTAACTAATAATGAGTGACTATAATCATAGTGAATCATTTTCTGTGATAGAGGTTTTCTTTAATTATGGTTTATTAGTACTATGAACCAGTATATTTGTGAGATTATATACTTAAGTAATACATAAAAACTAATTCCACCCGATAAGGTCATTTAATAATAGAAAGCACTAAAGAAGTGGAGGGGGGGGGATCATTAACAAAAATGCCAAAAGAAATACATGAATAATGTCAGGATCAAGTCACAAAATTTAATATTTAAAAGTTATCTTTGTTAAAATAAGAATTTAAAACTCAGAAAACATTAATTGCTTTATCTGACAGTCTTGATCTTTGTTTCATGATTAAGCTTACACTTGTAGAAAAATTTCCTTTGGTTTTGTGCTGATATTGGTCAAATTGTTAATTATGAGTCTAAAAGCATGTTCAAGTTGAGCATTAGCATTTATGTCATTTCACAGAAACTCATTTTTCTCTTAATGATGAAAATATTTTGTCTGTCATAATTTGGGATTTGCAAACTGAAATTGAGTTGCTTTTTTAAGTTCAGATTTTTTTTTTCTCAGAATTGTTTTTTTTTTTCTTTTTGCGTTTCTTGGGTTAATGCCTTTACGAAAAACTATGGTCCATTGTGAATACACTGGGTAGTATTTGAATAATGTATTATTCAGGATCTCCTAGCGAGGTTAATAGCACTGCACAAAATCACAGGTTGAAATGATCAATTTAAGGACTTATTTGGTTTCCAAAACATGTTATCTCATGCATTCATTCAAATTAGTACATTGTTGTTCAGTGGACTGTAGCATGCCAGGCTTCTCTGTCCTTTACCATCTCCCGGAGCTTGCTCACACTCACGTCCATTGAGTCAGTGATGCCATCCAACCATCTCGTCTTCTGTGGTGCCTTTCTCCTCCTGCCTTCTATCTTCCCCAGTATCAGGGTCTTTTCCCATGAATTAGCTCTTTACATTAGGTGGCCAAGTACGGGAGATTCAGCTTCAGTGTTTGTCCTTTCAATGAATATTCAGGACTGATTTCCTTTAAGATTGACTGGTTTGATCTCCTTGCAGTCCAAGGGATTCTCAAGAGTTTTCTCCAACACCGCAGTTCAAAAGCATCAATTCTTTGCTGCTCAGCGTTCTTTATGGTCCGACTCTCATATCCATACATGACTACTGGAAAAACCATAGCTTTGACTAGACAGACCTTTGTTGGCAGAGTTATGTCTCTGCTTTTTAACATGCTGTCTAGATTTGTCATAGCTTTCCTTCCAAAGAGCAAACATCTTTTAATTTCATGGCTGCAGTCACCATCCACACTGATTCTGGAGCCCAAGAAAATAAAGTCTACCACTGTTTCCACTGCTTCCCCATTCATATGGCACGAAGTGATGGGACTGGATGCCATCATCTTAATTTTTTGACTGTTGTGTTTTAAGCCAGCATTTTCACTCTCCTCTTTCACTTTCATCAAGAGGCTCTTTCGTTCCTCTTTGATTTCTGCCATAATGGTGGTGTCATCTGCATATCTAAGGCTATTCATATTTCTCCCGGCAATCTTGATTCCAGCTTGTTATCCATCCAGCCCGGCATTTCTCATGATGTAATCTGCATATAAGTTAAGTAAGCAGGATGACAATATACAGCCTTGAAGCACTTCTTTCGCAATTTGGAACCAGTCTGTTGTTCCATGTCCAGTTCTAACTGTCGCTTCTTGACCTGCATAGAGGTTTCTCAGGAGGCAGTTAAGGTGGTCTGGTATTCTCATCTTTTTAAGACTTTTCCACAGTTTGTTGGGATACACACAGTCAAAGGCTTTAGCATATTCAATGAAGCAGATGTTTTTCTGGAATTCCCTTGCTTTTTCTATGATCCAATGGATGTTGGCCATTTGCTCTCTGGTTCCTTTGCCTTTCCTAAATCCAGCTTTTACATCTGGAAGTTCTTGATTCACGTACTGTTGAAGCCTAGCTTGGAGAATTTTGAGCATTATTTTGCTAGTGTGTGAAATGAGTGCAGTTGTGTGGTAGTTTGAACATTCTTTGGCATTGCCCTTCTTTGGTACCGGAATGGAAACTGACCTTTTCCAGTCCTGTGGCCACTGCTGAGTTTTCCAAATTTGTTGTTCAATTGTTACAGAATTATAATACTTCTACCAATTTCCAGGCAAATTTTTATCAAGAGTTGGAAAAAATACACAAATTTGAGGGATGATAGGAAGGAATTCCGGAGAAGGCAATGGCACCCCACTCCAGTACTCTTGCTTGGAAAATCCCATGGATGGAGGAGCCTGGTATGCTGCCGTCCATGGGGTCGCTAAGAGTCAGACAGGACTGAGCAACTTCACTTTCACTTTTCACTTTCATGCATTGGAGAAGGAAATGACAACCCCCTCCAGTGTTCTTGCCTGGACAATCCCAGGGACGGTAGAGCCTGGTGGGCTGCCGTCTATGGGGTCGCACAGAGTCAGACACGACTGAAGCGACTTAGCAGCAGCAGCAGGAAGGAATTCTGGCATGGAAACACAACAGAGGAATGCCACTTCTCTGTAACATTTAGGAAGCTTTGAGCTTCCTGGTGGCTCAGATGGTAAAGAATCTGCCTGCAATGCAGGAGACACAGGTTCAGTCCCTGAGGTGGGACGAAACCCTGGAGAAGGGAATGGCTTCCCTTCCGGAATACCCACTACAGTATTCTTGCCTGAAGAATCCCATGGACAGAGGAGCCTGGCGAGTTACAGTTCATGGGGTCTCAATAGTGTTAGGCATGACTTTGCGACTTCTTGTGGTTGTCTCTCAGTTGTGTCCAACTCTTTGCGACCCAATGGACTGCAGCACACCAGGCTTCCCTGTCCTTCAGCATCTCCTGGAGTTTCCTCAAACTTATGTCCATTGAGTTGGGGATGCCATCCAACCATCTCATCTTCCAACTTTGTGACTGCTGCTGCTGCTGCTGCTGCTAAGTCGCTTCAGTCGTGTCCGACTCTGTGAGACCCCACAGACGGCAGCCCACCAGGCTCTACCATCCCTGGGATTGTCCAGGCAAGAACACTGGAGTGGGTTGCCACTTCCTTCTCCAAGGCATGAAAGTGAAAAGTGAAAGTGAAGTCACTCAGTCGTGTCCAACTAGGAACAACCCCGTGGACTGCAGCGCCCTAGGGTCCTCCGTCCATGGGATTTTCCAGGCAAGAGTACTGGAGTGGGTTGTCATTGCCTTCTCCATTATTTTTTGCTGCTGCTACTGCTGCTGCTGCTAAGTCACTTCAGTCGTGTCTGACTCTGTGTGACCCCATAGACGGCAGCCCACCAGGCTCCCCCGTCCCTGGGATTCTCCAGGCAAGAACACTGGAGTGGGTTGCCAGTTCCTTCTCCAATGCATAAAAGTGAAAAGTGAAAGTGAAGTCGCTCAGTCCTGTCTGACTCTTAGCGACCCCATGGACTGCAGCCTACCAGGCTCCTCTGTCCATGGGATTTTCAAGGCAAGAGTACTGGAGTGCGTTGCCACTGCCTTCTCCATTATTTTTTGCTACTATTTGTTATTTGGGTCTCCCCTCAAAGACTTCACCTCTTCCTTCATTGGCCAGAACTAAGAAACATGTTCATCCTTAAACCAATCACAGCGGATGTAGTCCAATCTAGTCTGGCTTGAGATGTGGAAGAAGGGCAAATTCTTGTGTATGTGGGCAATTGCTTATTGATATTTGCTGTATCAGAAATTTAAATTCTGAAAAATTTAAAATAGAGTTCTTATTTAAAATAACAATAAAACCATCATTTGCTACTATACTGTGGTAGGCTGAATGAGGGCTCCTAATAATGGCTCAGGTTTAGTAACTAGAAGTGGGTGAAGTTGCTCAGTCATGTCCAACTCTTTGCGACCCCATGGACTGTAGCCTACCAGGCTCCTCAGTGCATGGACTTTTCCAGGCAAGAGTACTGGAATGGGTTGCCATTTCCCTCTCCAGGTGATCTTCCCAACCCAGGGATCAAACCTGGGTCTCCCACATTGCAGGCAGACGCTTTACTGTCTGAGCCACCAGGGAAGCCTTAGTCACTAGAACCTGTGAATAAACTATATGTGATTCAGGTAAAGGATGTTGAGGTTGGTAGATTATCCTGGATTATCTAGATGGGCCCCATGCAATCACAAGGGTAGTGATAAATGAAAGTAGGAGATACTATCAGCTTGATATAGCTTGAGAAAAACACATCTGGCTATTATAGACTTTGAAAATGGAAGGGCTATCAGCCAAGGTGAATATGGGCGGTCTCTAGACACTGGGAAAGGGAATGGATTCTCCCCAAGGGCCTCCAGAAAGGAAGGGAGGCCTGCAGGTACATTGATTTTAGTGTAGTGAGACCCACTTTGAACTTCTGACTTCCACAACTATAATTTGTGTTTTTAAAAAACAAATAGTAGTGGTAACTTGTTACAGAAGCCACAGGAAATGAATACCTATGTGTATTTTGAAATAACAAAGAAATGTTTTCCAAAACAATGAGTGAGAAAATTAGCATGTATAATTTGGGGAATCTAATGCCTGATGTAACAAAATGTAGGCGGATTTTTGTATCTGTTTCTACATTCAGTCTGTTGTGATGAGGTCACATTATTTCTGGAAACTGTACACTGATGGAAGAATGTGAGTAAGAAAGGCAAATAATTTCTCAATATTATAATGAAAAGTTTTGACCTCATGGCCCCCCTAAAACAGTCTTTGGGACCCACACAGGTGCAGGAAGTCAAAAGTTTTGTGCCATGCCCCAGAAGAACAAATATGGAGGTCTTTTTCCATGTTCCTTAAGTGAACTTGTCTGGCTTTAAGGTAGGTCCTCATCAACATAGCGTGATGATTTTAACATTTCTTCCTTAAGAAATGGCAACCCGCTCCAATTTTCTTGCTTGAAAAATTCCTTGGACAGAGGAACCTGGTGGGCTACAGTCCACGGGGTCGCAAAGAGCCGAACACAACTGAGCATACACACAGACATTCAAACAGCATTTTCAAGTTTATTTTGTGCCTGGCACTGTTTTATAAGTGAACAAGGTGGACCCTTGCCCCAACAGAGCTTACACTTTAGCTGAAGAAAAATAATAAGCACAAAAAGAAGACAACTTCAGATATTGCTAAAGGATATAAGAAACTGAGTAATGGGAGAAAGAGTGAGTGGTATTTTGGGTGGTAGGCAAAGAGCTACCTTGCCTGAAGAGAAGATCCGGCTGGGAGGTGACTAATAAGGAGCCATCGGAAAACAGTCAGGTAGAGAGGACAGCAGGGGCAAAGAACAAGGAGTGTGGCATGGTAAAGGGACAGAAAGAAAACCAGTATGACTTTAGTGAAGTCCATGAGAGGAATGAAAAATAAGGTGAGGGGGCACAGTTCAAAGAGTCAGCCAGGTGTAGATCAATGCGGTCTTGTAGGACACAAACAGGATTTAGGGTTTTGTCTGAATGGCCATACAAACTCACCGGAGGAAATAAAGGGACTGGAAATTCTCTTATCCCGATTGCTTCTGTAAATTCCTCCACCTTCTCCAAGGGTTCCTCCTCAGCCCAACATATCCCCCATCTTTATGATGACTCTCCAGAAAGGCACCAGACCCCAAATACACATATGTTGCCTCACATAAACTGTTTGCTAACATCAAAAACAGACAAATCTGGAGCCAATTGGGAATGTAAATTGCAGGTTGCTCAATGAGGAATAACTTCTGCCTACTGGCCAGTGTAGGTGCACAGCCAGAAACGTTGTGTGAATACAATTGTTTGGCAACTGATGGTCTGTCACTTGTCCAAAGCGGTAAGTGTGTGAATGGATTTGTATGGGTAATGACTCTGAAACTAGCAACTCGTTTTTCTCATCTCTCCATGATACCGGAAAACACATTTGAACTTGGCTCATTTCTAGAGAATTCTTGCGATGATCCTGAGTGGCTCAGAATGCACATTTGGTCATCATTATCCCTTGTGTAATCAGTTTCTACAAACTATAGGATGATGTTACAGTTATGTTTACAGAATAACAGAACATGCTCCACACCTTAACCAAATCATTTAGATGAGCCTTTTTAGATATGCCTATATAAATATACATAGGTAGTCATTAGATATCTAGTCTATACTTTGATTTTTACTATAGTGTTCGAAGTAATCTTCTGATTCCCACTAGAAACCTCCAGATGAACCATGTGCTTAAAACTCCAAGGAATTTAATCTATAATATTGTAGGAGTGTCCACCAGACACTTTTCCACAAGAGAATTCACAGAAGCAGAAATGACTTCAAACCTGTTCTGAAAGGGCCTAGAAACCATGAGGAATTTGGACCCAATCAGAACACAGAACTGCAGGTGCAGTGGCCCCACTGTTAAAAAGTTGGATCCACGTGAATAATAAGCCTAATCACATTTTCAGAACTGCTGTGGCTACTTGGGCTACCTGGTCTCTCATCAGCCACGGCTCCTGAAAACTTTAATTATTGCGAAAATATATTAAACTTAAGAGCAGGCTTCAAAGAAAATAAAACTTCGTAATTCCAAGGCTGCGTATTTCCAAAGGAATTTGATTCTGACCTCTGAAGGCACTGGGGGCAGTCTCTCCCTCTACTTCGGGGAAGAGAAAAAGAAAGGAGGAATAATTTTCTCTTTTTAGTAGTAACCGGTAACCAGACCTGTTGTTCTGCCAAGCAAGCGTTCGCCTTCGCCGATTCTGATTGCCAAGTGCTCAGGGAGTGGATGCTCCAAACCTGTGCCTGCCCTCCTCCCGTCAGATAAGCAGAAAGTTTGCTCAGGCTATGATAAATCTGCACAACGCGGAGATGTTTTTGGCACAAAATGTACGTTAGGAAGATGACGGTGATTAAACACTACCCCCTCCCCCATTCTTGCGGCCGGGGAGTGTGTTTTGCCTGCTTTTAAGAAATGTCCTTCGGCAGCAGGCGTGTGCGCGCTGAGCCTGCAGCCAGCGTTTTTGTATCTCCAGGGCAGGGTGACTCGGGCCGGCTGAGTGTCACCCAAAGATGTGACCGGTCTTCCCCCCGCGGGCATCCGCGAAGGCGGCAGCCTCGTTCCTCTCCCCCGGCGTCTCCAGCCAGAGGCCCGAGGCCCAGACCACGCGAAGGGGAAGGAAGCCCTCGCCACAAGCCGGCGTCTGGGCCGGCACAAAACACGCCGCCACCAAAAAACTTTTTTCCACCAGCCGCGTGAAACTTGTGCCCTTTTCGCCCGGCACGTTCTCGTTCCAAGTTGCTGGCCCCCTAGGGTTTCCTCCGCTTCCCTCGCCTTCTCCCCGGGGGGTATGCGGGGACGGGGGCTGATCCCCGAGCGGGGCAGCTCGGCGGGCACGGAGGAGGAGGGGAAGGGGAGACGAGGAGAGGGCGGCGGCGGCTCGGGAGGAGGAACTGGTCAAAGGGGACCCTGACGGGCGAGTGCCCGAAAAGGAAAGCGACGGCGCGGTTTGCTGCAGTCGGAATAAAGTTCGCGCCCTTTCCTCGGCGTTTCGCAGCCTCCCCTCGGCTCTCCCCCACTCCTTTTTGACAGCTGGGCGCTAGCGGCCACCTCCACCTCCACGCCCGCAACCCCCCGGGGGCCGCCAAAGTTGTTTTTCCATCCCCAGAAAGAGCAGGGCGGGGGGGGGGGAAAGTAACAGGGCGCGGGGGGCCGGGGGGCGGGAGAAATATACATCCTGCACCAACCCGGTAGAAATCGGCGGACAAACAATTAAACTAACCTACTTTTATTCTGCCAAAGGGAAGCAACATTGTAGTCGACGACAGTTTTGCAGAGAGAGGAGAAACTTGTGGGGCTTGCAGGTCCGTCCGAGGTCACCTCGCCGGTTACCCCCCACCCCCGCCCCCAGCAGCCCCCATCCTGGCCCCGTCCGTTCCTTTTTTTTTCTGTCCTGACGAGCCAGGGGAACTCAGCAGGCTCCGACTTAGGGAGCAACTGCGACCCTGGGCGCGGGTGTAAATCAGTCACCTGAGCGCAGAGGGGCCGCGGCAAGGGCGCGCGCCGGCGGGCGGGCGGGCGGGCGGGGAGAGGCGGAGGCGGCGAGAGCGGCGGCCCGGAGGAAATCGGGAGGGGGAGGGAAAGAAAGGCCGAGACAGAAGGAGCGTGAGGCGGCCGAGGGGCTGGTCCAGGCGCGGCCGCTAAGAGGAGACCAAGAGGCGGGGGCTGCACTTGACAACCAGCATGCGGAGATGGTAAGAAGTTTCCACCCTCCTTTCCTTTTTATTCTAGACTTCGGAAGAAAGAAGCCCCGCGCCCGCGCGCCTCGGGGGCCGCTCGGGGGCCGTGTTTTCCACCAGCCCTGCGGCGGGAGGTAGAAGGGAGGGCGGGCACGAAAGGGGAGCCCCTAGTCCACCCCACTCCCGAAATCACTCCTCAACTTGGCCCGAGTGTTGGAAGAGAGCTCCAGGTGGGAGGGCGGGTGTGCGCGCGGGCTCGGGGGGTTCGAGAAGGTCGCCCCTCTCGCGGCCCGCGAGCAAGGTGAGCGGCAGGCGAGCGGACGGCTCCAGGGAGTTGGGACGGGCTGGGAGGAAGGCGGGGGCTGATGGAGCGCTGGAAGGAGCTCCGGGCGGAGAGGCACGCCGTTTGGACCCACGGTAACTTTTAAAACTTGCCCGCGGGTGCGGGACCGGCGGCTGGGCGTGGGCGCCTGGGCGCGCTGGTGCGCCGCGCGGGGAGGACACCGCCGCCCCGTCCCTGGCACCTCTGCTTTTCCCGTCTCCTCGCCCTCCCATTCGGGAACCCTCCCTTTGTAAATGAAGAAAATGTAGGAAGTGCTCCTGGAGGTTTTCTGAAGAATGTGCAAAACGCTGGGCAGCAAAATCAACCTTAGAGAGAGCGATTTGGAAGTGCAATTCGACACTAGCCGATTCTTGTTACTTACACATTGATTGCAGGGTGGCATTTGGGGCCCGGAGAGGGGGCAGGAGAAAAAAAGAAAAAAACCAAACACCTAACCCTAGGTGAAATTCTCTGTAAAGTGAGGCTGAGGTTTAAAAAAATAAAAGTTCCAAGTCCAAGTGGTGGAAATGGGGAGGCTTGCGAAGCGAGATTTCAGCACAGCCCCTCCGCCCGAAGCGGCTTCTCTGCAGCGAGGCAGCGGGCGATTAACTCGCCGGGTGCTGAGCGCTCTGTCCGCTTTCGGGGAAGTGATTTGTTAGAGATGGGGCTGGACCACTCCCTTCCTTTTAGTTTGCCCCCACCCTTTGCTGCTGTTGTTGCCCCCTTTTGGGAATCTGATATACCGTGTTCCGCATGTAGATGGACTATGTAAGAGAAAGGGAGATAGCGGGTTGGCATTTTTTTCTCTTCCCTTCCCCCTAATGTGACATCTCTTGTTTCACTGATCAAAGTCACAACTGGAGTGTAGGACATGCGACTGTCAAATGCAGGCACCAAAAAAAAAAAAAAAAAAAAAAGAAAGAAAAAAAAAGTAGCGTGAGCCCAAGTCTGTGGTTACAGTAACGCTGACAGAAATTAAAGTGGTTTTGAAAGCAGCGTGCGATTTACGGTGGTTCCCATTTACCCTAGAGTCAAGCTGTTGTAAAACTGATGTACAAAAGACATCATAAAATAATCCTGTGTACCCAGGATTAAAGTGGCAGAAAGTGGCCTGTTTTATTGTTTTCTGTGTACTTAGTGGAGAGTTGCAATGGTTGGAACCTGTATTTAAGTGGAGGCGTCAAAACAAAATATTAAGTATATCTATTTAGCACTCGAGGGTTTTTCTTAGAGCGGCATTTTACCCAAGAACACTGTAAAAGACAGTTGTAGGTATTATTTTCTTTTCCCTTCCCCCCTAGCCTACATACTATTTGTCCACACATCTATTCCCAAATACTAGTCATTTGAACAGTGGTTAAGCGCATTTGTCACCCGCTGCTTTGTATTCTGCAGTTTCAGATGTTACTGTGCACACACATACATTATTTAAGTGGTGGAATTTATTTTGGTGTAGTGTGTATGATCTGAGGACTTACTCGAGTCATGAGACCCTGTGCAAGTTAACAGAACTTGCTTCACCCTTGGAATCACCCCCACCCCCTCAAGAAAATCCCTTGTGAACTTTCATAGGGTATCTGTGTTTTATGTTACATTTGTAGCTGCTTTATTTAAACCATTCAGTCTTAATGAAGCTCTTGAAGCTTTCTGTTCCCGGAGAGCAGAGTATTTAAAATCCAGATTGCTAATCACTTTACCAAAGTACAGGAGTAGCTTCACCTGAGGGAAGCAATACTGAGCCTGGACGTGAACTCTATTTGAGTATCCTGTGAGAAAAGTCTCAGACTGTCTTTTCCACCCTAGAGAATATTAAGTTCGCTGTTGTTGCATGTAAGGCTTTGAAAAAGAACCAACCCCCGAGTGATTTTAAAAAATAAATAGAAAGAAAAATATTAATGGCATTCGCACCTTCCCAATACCTGATTTTTTTCTTCCCCCTGAAATGTAAGATGCCTGTCAGGCAGGGATATGTGATTACAGAAAGCGGCAGACAAAAGCAGAGGTGACTATTGCTATATTAAAATGTAAGTGTTACAGTTTGAATTTCCATGTGAGAGTTTTTGAGTTCAGTGCTTTACATAACATTTTGTCCTAATCTTGCTTGCTGTCAGGGATGTTTCATGGTTGTGCAATTGCTGCAGTCAAGAATGCCAATTTGCATTCCAGGAGTGTCATTTGATTACTTTTATCTGCACAGCTCCAAGACCGGCCCAGACCTCTCGTTTCATCTTGCCATGTCACGAGTCAATGCTGTGTCGTCTTTTCAAAAATCTGCCTGATTTAGACAAGAAAGAAAAGTACTTTCATGTTGCAGCCGCAGTCCCCTGCTAACTTGTCAGCAGCAGGATATGATTCACTTGGGCCCAGAAGAATGGAACAGAGAGGCGGGTTAGGCGGTTCAATAAAGCCCACGGACAGGTAGTGTGTGACGTCCCCAGAGAGGCACAGTTAATGAAGAACAGGTCTGCTTAGTTCTCCACACGCTGACCTGGTGCTGTCCCCACAGTTTTCTCATTTGATCTTTCCCAGCAAATTGATCTTTTCTTGTATTTTTTTGCCTTCCAAGTTAGTCCTTGTGGGACTGAAATTAGCAGAGCAACTTAAGTTGGATAATACAGCTGTTCAGAAAAGAAGAAATTGGACACTGGCTCAAAAAGAGGTGGGGGGGGCGGAAGGAGCTTTTCTTTTTGTTATTGTTTCTGGGAATATTTCTTATATTAAGGGAGCCCCAAATAGGTGATGACTTGAAGGTAGAGTTTCCCTTTATTTTTAATTTTAGAGTTAAGGTTCCACACCATTTTAAATGTTCCTCGAGTATTTGAAAGATAATCCTAATGAGTAGGATTTAGCATTTTTTCATATTCACTTGTTTGAAATGGTTTGCTAGTCGACTTTGTGTCTTTTATGGCTATTGTAAGGTAGACTAAATATCAATGTCATACTTGGGCTATATTATTTATATTCTTCTATATCATGACAGTTCCAAGTTATCCAGGGCTGAATGGCATAAAAGATTAAACAATAAAAATTATTAACAGTGTTGTGTATAAATATTATGGTACATGGACATGTTTTCTACAGATTATCACCAGCCTCTTTTATATAAACACCACAAACACACTATTAATAAAATATTTTTAAAAATTTTCAAAATCCTGAATTTAAGTGTATGTTTTTAGAACTGAGACCAGATTACAAGTTCGAATTTCTGTAGATGGCTATTCTTGTATGTCCTTATTTTTTGATTAAACTTAATTTTAGCAAGTGAGTAAATCTAAGGTTGGGAATGTATACGTCCTTTAAACAGGTTAAAGTTTCACTTACAGAATTTTGTGTATAAAGCTTAGGTTGGAAACAAGTAATAGATTCTTAACTCGTTGCGGACTTGAGGAGCAGTGCTTTCTGAATTCCTCCGCAGCTGGTCTCATTTACCATCTACATCCTTAAAAGAAACAGTTGAAAAACATTTCTTGTGAAAGGGAGGCAGCCTCCTCAGATCTTTCCTGTTGGATGAGAATTACATAGGATCATTGGATCATTGGTTAGTAAACTCCTCACTGAAGAGCTAGAGGGAGCCTCATGATTTTATTAGATATACTTAAGGTTTCCAAAACAATCACTCTAGCAATCAGAATGTTGCAGGAAAAGAGTAGATAATGAGTACTGGCTTAGTATTTAGGCTTGGAGATGCTATTGTAGTTTCTCTTTTTTTTTAAGCTGTGATAGAAGTAGCAGAACTTTCTACGAGAACAGTCAAAACAGGATTTTCTGGGTTCTCTCTTTCAGATGGTCTGAAGATCAAGCAAAGTACATTCACAAACATTTTAAATCTGTTTTGGTTTGCTAAGGACTGCTTGTAGCTTTGTCAGCTGATGGAGGTCTGTTAAAGAGGACAACATTCAAAGTTATATTTACTGGAACTTCCTGTCAAATCACTGAGGAGGGGCTACCTTCTTTCTGTTCACTCCAGACAACCTCCTATCTTTTTGAAGTAGTTTGATGCAGAACTGCCTTACTCTGGAGAGAAAACTCCTTTCAGATAAATACTTCACAATATAAGCATAAATAGCAAACCATTTATAAAGCTGATGTATCAGAGATCAATAAATTAGTTAAATTTAAAGAAATAGAACTTCAGTGGTATTGAATTCAATATTATCTAATTTCACATTTATCGCTAAAATTTGTGATACATTTACTTTAAATGGTCATTGATCATCATTTCAGTTTAATATTTATATGCTAGTTTTTAGTAGCATTACTTTGCACAAACTTATTTACCATTTAAGTAAATACTATAATCCGGTGAGATAAACTACCCAGATTGGTCTTTTTTTAATCTCCAGCACAGTAGCTCTCATTATGTTGCTAGCCAATAAAAGCCTTTATTTGTTGCTTATTAGAACCCTCAGTACACGCAAGAGTTCAGCTATAATTTAATTTGGCTGTTCAAAGAGGCTCCCTTGTTTTAAAACATGTTCTCAGTACGCTTTTATAATTTATTGAGAACCTGTATTCTAACTTGGACATATGCATAGGAACACTTTTACAGTTATATCATGTTCTAACGTTTGGCCATAGCAGAGTCATACATTTTTTCCCTTTAAAAATAAATCTGTGTCTAACAATGTCAATTTCTTTTTCTTTTGCTTTATTTTTACCTTGATGTTCTGGAGCATTTTTTTTTTTCAGTAATTTGAATAGCTTTGTTATAATTATTTATAATCAATTCCCCATGGAACATAACCTTCCCTTAGGGTGTAGTGAGTAGAGCACTGAAAAAAAGTTAATTCTATTATTAAGAATTCTAGTTGGGGACATTTCACTATTGTAGTCATTTGGAATTACAACAAAGTGTACCTTGTACTTCACACATTACTAGGGTGATAAATTCAGTTTCTTTACAAGAAACTGCTGGGAAGTTTTGCAGAGAGTGGAAGATGGCTTGAGTAAAAAGTTTCGGTTGATATCATTTGTAGCAAACCACTGAAGACTAGAACTTGACTATAGAACTCTGTATCAGGAATTCTTTTGCAAGGAAGGCAGAATGTGGAGCTGCTAAATGAATCACTGCATGTATATCTTAGCAGTGGGAATCACATCAAGCCAGCCCTCCAGATACAGTATTTAATAGTTGTCAAAATGTACAGTATTGTTTTGGAACTTGTGGTTCACGAGTTCATAGTCTCTTGCTTTTTTGTGTTCAGTACAAAGATGTAACAGCCCACACAAAACATTTTTCTCTTATTATGACCTTACATTTGCCAAAGTGCCCCATGCTGAAATTCCTTTTCAGTATCTTTTTTTTTTTTCTGTCCGAAGCCAGACGTGTACCCAGACACAAAAGCCTCTGTGTATAGCAAGCTGTTTTAAATATTGTGACTCGACGATGTGCTGTCCTTTCTCTGCTTGAGCCAAGGATCTCTGCTCAGTGTCTGTGGATTACCAAGCTCCTTCTTTATTGTACCTCTTGTCAACCATTCCTATTCATTTAACCTTTCATTAGTGTCTGTGCAGCTTCACTGTCTGGAAAGGCAAGGAAAACCCGAAAGGCCCCACTGTCACAGTTATTAGATTTCTCGGTTACATCCCAGCAACCATAGAGAAGTGAGAGTAGACACCATTGTCATGCGTGCTGCTGTCCTGGGGTGCAGCCCTTCTGTGCACGTCAGGGACATGTGCCACACGTTGATATGCATCCCGGGGATGAATGCACAACACGGGGGATAGGCTGCCGCTGGCAGTAATGAGCTTTGTAGGAGTTATTGCAGAGACCAACAGTTTGTGAAGGAATTCTGCTTAACAGGCCAAGGAGATAGACGGAGTTGAGGGCTGCCAAGATTTGCCTGTGTGCAGCTTAAGTCAGTCGCATTGTTTCAGCTAAACTTCCTTTGAGGAGGGGACCGATATATTGCACCGTAAGCAATGGTCTTATTTTCATTTCTTAATCTGTCAGAGGACACAAGTGATGTTTCTGGTGACTATTCAGTGTATGATAACTAGTTTTTATACTGGCCAAATCCTGCCTGTGAATAAATCTATTTGCAGTTTGTCTTACTTCTATATCTAAAAGAGAATTTAAGAGACATTTCTTGGATGTCATATATGTGTTTTCAAGTCTTATGTTAGTTTCCCCCTGTTGATTTCCCTCTCGCATCTTTTGTGTTATTCCTTGATGCTCTAAAAATGCATTTGCCTCATTGCTTCAGTGTAAAGGAAGAAAAAAATGAACATTGAATTATTTGCAAATTATAATGAACAATATGCAAATTTTAGATTGGAAAATGCTACTCAGTATCTTAAAAAGATTCATTGAATTACTTTTTAAGAATTCTCAAGACATTTGGATAGAAAATGGTTAATTATAATACCTGTATCTCTCTCTATACACAAGTTCACTGTTTTAAATTAGGAAAATATTTGTTGCTAGGGGCGACTAGAGTATTTTTTGTCTTTCTGATATAAATAATTTTTGTCAGTTTACTAAACTGTTTTGGTGTTCCCCAATAGCTTTGCAAAAATATACGATATTACAGAATCCTTGTAAAGTGATTTTTAAATTTTACATGACCTTACCCTTTTTAGCCAAGCCTAAAATTTTCATAGTTATACTTGAAACTTTCTCTGGTGAGTTCTTGAGAATTCTTTTCATGGTATCTTGTGGGCTAAGTTATCTTTGTTTCAGAGAGGAGAGATGAGCTATTTCCACATTCATTTTTTCAGGTAGGATGATCCTCCCCAGGGAAATACATATTCATTCAGTAATTGACAGCAAGTGCCCAGCCAGCCTAGGGCCATGTCCCAGTCTCTGGACCACTGAGTGAGAAGTTCTATGTAGATAGTAAGATGAATGTACCTTGATCCTCTCAGGGGACCTGGTGGCCTTCCCATGATCAAGGCAGGGGTATGTTAGTTTTCTCTCTTCTAGTGTTTCTGTTCCCATTCATTGTGGTTTGTGTTAGGAGAAGTAGAGGAGGAAGGAGGGGCTTTCTAGGCTATAATTTTACCTTCCCCGCAAAAGCCATGTGGTAGTTAAAAGGAATGCATGGCAGGAGCTGGTCTCTACATGAATCCCACACCTATCCTTCATACAATCAGTATCTCAGTTGGCTGATCACACCTTGGAGAGAGATTGTACCACTGTCCACTCCAGAGTGAGAATGGCCCTGAGCCTGGGTTTAGAGGCAGGTCCCAGTCTAGTCTACCTAGGACTGAGAGTCTCCATTTCATCCTTGGTAAAATAAGTGATTTTTGTAATTTCTATGTTTCTTTCCAGTTGGAGCATGTTCTGTTTTATGTGATAGGGCTAGCTAATCAGAGCCGTTAACCATTTTTAATATATATAATTTTAACCAATTGTATATATTGAGATATAATTCATATGCTTAAAATGTCCAATTAATAACGTTGCTTGGTATGGCTATAGCATGTTTTATTTGTTCATTCCTCCAATGATTGACATTTGGGTAGTGTCGACTTCTTTATTATTACAAGTAATGCTGCTGTGAACATTTGTGTGCGTGTGTTCCATTTTCACTTTCGTTAGGGATATACCTAGGAGTGGAATTGCTGAGTCATGTGGCAGCTGTCTTCTCACCTTTTGAGAAATTGCCAGATCGTTTTCCAAAGCAGCTGCATATTTTACATTTCCACTAACAGTGTGTAAGTTCTCCAATCTCTCCACATCCTCTCCAACCTGTTACTGTTTGTCTTTTAATTTTAACAATCCTAGTGGGTGTCAAGTGATTTTGATTTGAATTTCCCGGAGTGTTACTGATGTTGGGCATCATTTTATATGCTTACTGGCCATTTGTGTGTCTTCTCTGTATAGCAGAAATGTCTTAAATCCTCTATCCGTTTTTCATTTAGGTTGTCTTTTTGTTGTTGAGTTGTAAGAGCTCTTTATATATTTTGGTGGCAGTGGTGTTTAGTTGCTAAGTTGTGTCTAACTCTTTGGAACCTCATGGACTGTAGCCTGTCAGGCTCCTCTGTCCATGGGATACTGGAGTAGGTTGCCTTATCCTTCTTGAGGTAATCTTCCCAACCCAGGAATTGAACCTGTGTCTCCTGCATTGGCAGGTTGGATTCTTTACTGCTGAGCCAGCCAGGAAATCCTTTATATTCTGGACACAAATCTTTTATTAGATACAAGATTTGTAAGTATTTTCTCCCATTCTGTGGGTTGTTTTACTGTTTTTACAATGTCATTTGAAGCACAGAAGCTTTACATTTTGATAAATCCAATTTATTTTTTCTTTTGCTGTTTGTACTTTTGGTGTGCGAAGGAACCATCTTCTAACTCAAGGTCATGAATATTTACTCCTGTGTTTTCTTCTAAGGGGCTTCCCGTGTGGCACTAGTGGTAAAGAACCTGCCTGCTAATGCACGAGACATAAGCGACATGGCTTCAGTCCCTGGGTTGGGAAGCTCTCCTGGAGGAGGGCATGGCAACCCACTCCAATATTCTTGCCTGGAGAATTCCATGGACAGAGGAGCCTGGCGGGCTGCAGTCCACAGGGTTACACAGAGTCGGACATGACTGAAGTGACTTAGCACTTAGCACTTTCTTAAGAGTCTTATAGTTTGAGCACTTACATATAAGTCTTTGATTCACTTAGGCTAACTTTTGTGTATAATATGAGTAGGGGTCCAACTTCATTCTTTTGAATGTGGATATCTTAGTTGTTCGCAGCACCATTGTTTGACAGTTGCTTTCCCCTTTGAATTTCCTGATACCTTTTTGGGAAAATCATTTGACCATAGATAAAGGGGGATTTAATTCTGGATTCTTCAGTTGGTTCCATTGGTCTGTATGCCTATCCCTGTACAAGTTCTGCTGCCGCTGCTGCTAAGTCGCTTGAGTCGTGTCCGACTCTGTATGACCCCATAGACGGCAGCCCACCAGGCTCCCCTGTCTCTGGGATTCTCCAGGCAAGAATACTGGAGTGGGTTGCCATTTCCTTCTCTAATGCGTGAAAGTGAAGTCGCTCAGTCGTGTCCGACTCTTCAAGACCCCCCATGGACTGCAGCCCACCAGGCTCCTCTGTCCATGGGGTTTTCCAGGCAACAGTGCTGGAGTGGGGTGCCATCGCCTTCTCCAGTACAAGTTCTACACTGTTTTAATTACTATAGTTTTGGATTGTTTGCAACTGAGAGGTATGTGTCTTCCAACTTTGTTCCTCTTTTTCAAGGTTATTTTAGCTATTCTTGGTTCCTTTGCAGTTATTTAAAAAATTATCTCTATTATGGTAAAAATAACACAATTTATTTATTTAGTTTTAAATTTTGTTTATTTTTGGGTGCACTGGGTCTTTGTTGCTATGAACAGGCTTTCTCTAGTTGCGGCATGCAGACATCCCCTTGTGGTGGCTTCTCTTCTTGTGGAGCGTGGGTCCTAGGGTGCGCAGGCTCGATAGTTGTGGCACACAGAGTTAGTTGCCCTGCAGCATGTGGAATCTTCCTGGACCAGGGATTGAATTCATGTCCCCTGCACTGGCAGGGAGATTCTTAACCACTGGACGACCGGGCAAGTCCAACACATAAAATGTAATCATTTAATTATTTTAAGTATACAGTATAGTGCTGTTAGCTGCATCTTTCGTACAACAGATTGTTAGAACTTTTTCAGCTTGCAAAATGTAAGCTTTATACCTATGCCTATTGACCAACAGTTCCCCATTTCCTGTCCTCATAGCCCCTGGGCTACCACTATTCTACTTTTGAAGAATTTGACTACTTTAAGTACTTTGTTTAAAGGAAACAATGCATTTATATGAAGTAGTTAAGTAAGATAGTCACATCTGTCCTGTGACTGGCTTATTTCTCTTAGCATGATGTCCTTGAGGTTAATGCATGTTGTAGCACATGACAGGATTTCATTTTTTTTTTTTTTAAGGCTGAATAATTCATTGTATATATATACCACATTTTCTGTACCCATTGATCCTTAGATGGACGTTTAGATTGAGTTCCACATCTTGGCTCTTGTGATGATGCTGCGAACATGGATGTGCAAATAACTCTGAAAGATTCTGCTTTCAGTTCGTTTGGATATATATCCAGAAATGGGTTGCTGGATCATATAGTAGTTATCTTTTAAATTTTTTAAGGAACCTCTGTTCTGTTTTCTCTGGCTACTGCCCCATTTTACATTCCCACAACAGTGCACAGGGGTTTCAGTTTTTCAACATCCTTGTCAATGCTTATTACTTTTGTGTTTTTTATTTAAAGTAGTGGCCTAACAGATAAGAGGTTATATCTCAATTGTTTTGACTTGAATTTCCCTGATGATTAATGATGTTGAGTATCATTACTTTCTTTCTTTTTTTTTGGGGGGGGGGGGTGTCATCTCTGAGTGGCATGTGGGATCTTCGTTCTCTGACCAGGGATCAAACCCATGCTACCTGCGGTGAAAGCATGGAGTCTTAACCACTGGACTGCCAGGGAAGTCCCCTTTTGCACATTTTTAATTGGATTATTTGATTTTAGGTTGTTGACTTGAGGAGTGCTTCATATATTCTTGATATTAACCCCTTATCAGAAATGTGGTCTGCAAGTATTTTCTCCCATTCAGTAGGTTGCTTTTTCTGTTGATTACTTCCTTTGCTCTACAGAAGTTTTTAAGTTTGAAATAGCCCTGTTTGTCTTTTCTTTCTATTGTTGCCCTTAGCAGTATGCTTTTTCTTTTTACTTTACAAACCCCATGTATTTGGAAATTAAATGTCCACCTTTAAATGATTGGCGTATCTAAGAAGCCATAACAAGGAAAATTAGAAAATGTTTGTAACAGAATAAAAATGAAAAGAGAATTTACCAGAATTTGTTGCATGCAGCTGAAGCTGCTCAGTGCAACTAAATACAGCGTGGAACCTTGAATAACGTATGAAAACAAATAATGGACACTGGCATAAAATTTTGTGAAATTTGAACAAAATCTGCACTTTAGTTAATAATACCTTAGTAGTTTACCTTTAAAACTCAGAATTATCTGATCCTCCGAAGAGTAAAGGCTGCTTTAGGCAAGTACATCTATTATTTGGGTAAGAAACTCTTGGTGGTACTCCAGGGGACAAGAAATATGTCATCTGGTAGCCAAAAGGTGCTGGCTCTTAGCTCCCTGAGAAACACCCTGGTTATACTGTGATGTTTCTTAATTATCATTGAGTTTAAAAGCATTCTGGGTGTTCTCTATAAGAGATACACGTCATGCCCTGGATGGTGGTATTAAGTACCTAGAAATAATTGTTTCTAGTTGAATAAATACCTCAAAGGAAAAAAAAAAACATTGTTGAGAAAATTTGTCATCCTGGACATTCCTTTGTAACGAAAAATACCACCCACCAGTGATTAAAACTGAAACATTACTGTATGATCTCAAACCCAAACTAATTGGCCCACTTAAGTTTTAAATAAATGCACGTGTGCATGCTCAGTGGCTTCAGTTGTGTTTGACTCTTTGTGACCCTATGTAGCCTGCCAGGCTCCTCGTCCATGGAATTCTCCAGGCAGGAATACTGGAGTGGGTTGCTGTGCCCTCCTCCAAGGGATCTTACCTACCTAGGAATCAAACCTGTGACTCCTGCGTCTCCTGCATTGCAGGCAGATTCTTTACCCACTGAGCCACCTGGGAAGCCACTTTGAATAAATACTATGTTCAAATCTGGCATGGCACGTTTGGAGACATGAACTTGTTTTAAATTTACCTGACAAATTTTGTAATTAAAATACCTGATCGTTGAATTAGAGAAGCTTGAGAACAAATGAAAGATAAGGTAATTTGGATGACCTAAAAAAATTTGTTTCCTTGAAGATGTAATTTTTTCTTTACTCATACTAATAAAAGACCTATTTATATCTCCATCTAAAGTAATTGCTTTTATAGTATGCTGATGAGCCATTCTTGTTTAACTGCATTGTCTGTTTTTGGCCTTTTGCCAGTTAGTTTGGACAAAAGTTTCATTATTCATTCAATATCAACTATTAATTAGATGGCTAACTGATCAAATATATATGTGGAGAAGAAAATAATTTTTCCTTCCGTAATGTTTACCTAGGTTACTTTAAAAATTAATTAACCAATTTTAAATCGTATATTATGATATACAATTACTTTTCTCAGTGAAAATTCTAAAGAGGATTTATAATCATTTATAAAAAATAGTATGGTAGAAAATCTTATATTTACCATACACTTGATTTTGGGTTTTAATAAGTTGCATTATACCAAATGGCACATTTTTGTTAATGTTGAGCAGTAAATTAACGCTGCTTTTCTGTTTCACACATTTTGACATGTGCTCATGTGTATCTTGTTTTATATATACACGGAATGACAGCATCGTGTGTGCTTTTATTTGTGTCTTTCATGGTTTAGGGACGTAAAGTATGAAATTACCTGGAAAAAATACAGCCTTACGAAGTAAGTTTACTCACTCCTCTGTCCTGTGATGTTTCATCCTCGTGTAATACACATTTTACACTAATGGATTAGGGATGTTTATTCTGTTAACATGTGTTATGCTAACAGGTATGCTTCTGAAAGTTCAGTGTGATAGTTCAGTGTTTCCTTTCACTCAAAATGGTGATTGGAAACAAAGCATTGTCTTTGTTCAAACTGGTTTCCAATAGACTAAAACGTTAATTTCCCTTCAGAGTACATTAACTCTGAATGATGTGAAAAAGTAGATATTTTTTAAACTGAAGAATTCTGCCATGTGTTAAACCATATTTTTTACTCTATTAGGTGTCATTTGCAAAAAAATATTTTCACATTACATATTTAAGTCTGTTCATTGGTCTTTGCAGCATCACTTATGTCCATAAACAGCAACTAGTCACTGAGAGGACACTTCTGTGTACAGAGGACGGTGATAATTAGATCTAATGAAATTGTGTGCATGTGTGCGTGTGTGCGTGTGCGTGTGTGTATAGTGACAAACTGACAGTCTGCAACTTCCTTATGGGAGAGGGAGAAAATAGTGTAGGGGGAAGGGTTTGGCACTTAACATGCATTTTCATACTGAAGTAACAGTGCAGTGTTTTCGTAGTTTTAGGTATATGTATGGATAGATGGATAAATATTGAGTGTACCACTGAATATTTCTTTTTTAAATATGTGTGTCTTATTTGGCTGTACTGGGTCTTAGCATGTGGGGTTTAGTTCCCTGACCAGGGATTGAACTGGTGCCCACTGCATTGGGAAGGTGGAGTCTTAAGTCACTGGATCACCAGGGAAGTCCTTGCATATTTCATTAATATTGTCAAATTGTGTTTCTGAAATACAGATATGCCAAAGTAATCTGTTACCAGCCAACAGGTAAATATCTGTTACTCTATGTAGAATAATGTGCTGTAGATTTGCATGAAACATTAGATAATAGTATACTGATTTGAGAAAAATAAGTATGAAAATGATTGTTTTTAGTGTCGGCCTGGAAGTTGTGGTTGCCACCACTTTCCACGGTATTTTCACATTTTTTTTCTTATTATTTGAGATTGTAATTAAACAGGCATTTGCATTTCTGTGATGTACATGATACTCTGTTCCATGCTGTAGGTCTAACAGAGGAGGTAGAAGCTCTAACCCTAACATGAAGGGGCACAAAGTTCATTGGCAGGAAGATATTCAGTATCTTGAAAGAATAACCATAGTCCAGGGGACTGGTGCTAGTCTTTGTATGTTTAGAAATCTAATGTTTTGTCAGTACACGCTTGAAAGAGATCAGTCCTTCATGGACTCGTTCAGCTTGTTCACTGACTGTGCATTGGAGATTACATACCCATCCCCATGTGCATGCACACAGACCATGTGAATGTGTGTGTAACTGCAGACCGTATTAGGTGGAATACTTCCATACTTCTGTTGGCATGCTTAGCTCATTCTTTCCTTTTGTAGGCAAATTTAAGTAGGGAATCGAATTATAATTCACATGTTGCTTATTGCTTTATGAGCTTGGAATTTGAACAGAGAATATTAAGGATGGAAGTGGACTGTGTAAGGGCCTCTCCTGTCTATAGAGAAATCCTTTCCAATGGCCTCTGCTTTCTGTAGTACACACTTAAGACTCCTCACTTCTGGACTGTGCTTGGGAGAGCATTGACAACATTGAACCTTCTTCCTTTTTTTCTACTTCCCATTCACCTTCTGATTGATAAATTCTTTTTTGCTCTGGATATGTTAATATTCTCAAGCAGATATTAGTTAACTGTCCTGGGAGCTACTTGTTAAGGTGACTTTGAATCTGTTTAGGTTTTTATGGATATAATGCAGATGGCAGTCTCATTCATTTTAAATTTCTTCGGAGGTACCTCATGCTGCAACATTACATGTAATGTGTTTTGTATATGGGTATGTGAGAATGGTGAGAAGCCACAGGATAAGACTGTAGTTTCCTGGAGGAAAAACAATGCATAAGGGGAAAAAAATAATAAGGCTTCAGTTCAGTTCAGTTCAGTTCAGTCGCTCAGTTGTGTCCGACTCTTTGTGACCCCATGAATTGCAGCACGCCAGGCCTCCCTGTGTTAGGACCAGTTAAATACCTTCTACAGAAAGTTTCTATTGTTTAATAGAAGATATTATTTCTCTTGTAGAGAAATGTCTCAATTTGAGGTTGGCCTTATATATATATATATATATATATATATATATATAGAGAGAGAGAGAGAGAGAGAGAGAGAGAGAGAGATCAGAGAAGGCGATGGCACCCCACTCCAGTACTCTTGCCTGGAAAATCCCATGGATGGAGGAGGCTGGTAGGCTGCAGTCCATGGGGTTGCGAAGAGTTGGACGCGACTAAGCGACTTCCCTTTTTATATATATATAGATGGAATGGACTCCCCTGTGGCTCAGTGGTAAAGAATCTGCTTGCAGTACAGGAGATGTAGGTTCAATCCTTGGGTTGGAAAGAACATCTGGAGGAGAAAATGGCAACCTACTTCAGTATTTTTGCCTGGAAAATTCCATGCACAGAGGAGCATGGCAGGCTATGGTTCACAGTCATGAAGAGTTGGACATGACTAAGCATGCAAGCACGCCTTATATATAGATGGGATACACTACAATCTAGAGTCTAATAGAAGTGTGTGTGTGTGTGTGTGTGTGTGTGTGTGTGTGTGTGTTGGGGGGGTGCATTTAATCTCTGCATCTATTTTCTGTGATAGAAGTGAAAGTGAAAGTCACTTGGTTGTGTGCAACTCTGTGACCGCATGGAATTCTCCAGGCCAGAATATTGGAGTGGGTAGCCTTTCCCTTTTCTAGGGGATCTTCCCAACCCAGGGATCGAACCCAGGTCTCCCACACTGCAGGCGGATTCTTTACCACAATGGAAACCCAAGAATATTGGAGTGGGTAGCCTATCCCTTCTCCAGTGGATCTTCCCAACCCAGGGATTGAACCGGGGTCTCCTGTATTACAGGAGGATTCTTTACTGACTGAGCTATCAGGGAGGCCCATGTGATAGAATGAATTTGTCAATTACTTTGGGATTCTATTTTCTATTATACAGTTAGGGCCAAGATTAGATTTTAAAGATTCTAATGTTTCACACATTGTGTGATATTCAACTTCTCTTTGTTATACCATTTTGTGGATGCCAAAAATAACCAAAAAGGTAAATGACTTTGCATTGGTTGATTCCAGGAACTTCTTTCAGTTTGGTCTTTTATTCCCTTCAGAGCACTTCAATATCAATTAGATTTTGACTGGGGAGAAACATTTGTTAGCAGAAGAGAAGGTAGGAGGATACGGTACTGACTATCTCCTGAGGATACACTTGGTGGACTGTACCTCCTGTTGTTCCGGTTTCCTTACATCTAGTCGAACTTTCATTCCTGCGTCCCTGTTTCCGTCTGCAGTCTGTACGTTTCAGAGCAATTGAGGTACACTTGTGTAGTGTGAGGCTTTTATTATTTAAGCCCTCAAGGTTGAATATGTCTCCAGTTTTAAATTTGAAAAGGTGTCAGAACCAAGGTAGGGTGATAATGGAGAGAATGGAGAAACTGCACAGGAAATGTTGAACACTGATAAAAAAATATAGTTTGAAAAATACATTGAAAAACAAAGGGCCGGTTAAAATGAGTGCCATGACACGTATTTCTGTAATTCACCAACCTTCGTGTTCACCGTAATTTTCCCCAGCATCTTTCAGAGTCTCCTCTTGTGCCTTTCATCCAATGGCCAAGTCCTATTAGATCTGCCTTCTAACTTCCTGCCCATTCACCATCACCGTAGTCCATAGCCCCGCCTACTGCCCTTTACCTGCAGTATTATTGTCACTTCTAACTGCCCCAGTGCTTCTGTCCTTGCCTCTCTCCTCCCCACCACACTCAGAGGACTCTTCACGGAGAAATCAATTCCTTATTGCAAAAACCTCCAGTCTCTTCTTTCATCTTACAACACCTGCAGTGAAGATCCAAACTCCTGCTGTGACTGAAAGGGATATGTTCAATGTCATCCTTGCCCAGTGCTCCAAAATCATTTTCTACCACTGTTCACCCTGCTCCCATTTCCTAAGCTCCTTGGTGGTCACTGAACATGCCAAATTCGTCCCTTCCTCAGGCCTTTGCATGTGTTTTTTCTCTGCCTGGAATGCTTCTCTCCCAGATTTTTGCATAGCTTCCTCCCTTATTGTATTCATTTCTCCTTGAAAATGCCATCCATTCAGGGGACTTTGGTGGTGGTCCAGTGGTTAAGATGCAGAGGGCAAGGGTTGGATCCCTGATCAGGGACTTAAGATCCCACATACTGAGTGGTATGGCCAATAAAATAAAATAAAAAATTAAGTGCCTTTTGTGTGTGCGTGCATGCTAAGTCCCTTCAGTCGTAGCAGACTCTTTGTGACCCTGTGGACTGTAGCCTGCCAGGCTTTTCTGTCTGTGGGGTTTCTAGGCAAGAATACTGGAGTGAGTTACCATGCCCTCCTCCAGGGGATCTTACCGACCCAGGGATCGAACCCACGTTTCCTGTGGCTCCTGCATTGCAGGTGGATTCTTTACTGCTGAACCACCAGGAAGCCCAAGTGCCTTCTGCAGACAATGTTAAAAATATATTTAAAAAAGGGAAAATGTCATTCCTTCAAAGAGAACTTACAACTTTCCTTTCCTGGCTGCCTTTCTACCCTGTATGTTTCTTTGACTTCTATCCTTGATTTTTTTCTCAGTAGCATTAATCACCACTTGAAACTGTATTTAATTTGTTTGCTTATAAGCAGTTTATTAATTGTCTTTTTCCTTCCTGTTTGGATGCCAAACTCCCTAAGAACAGGGACCTTTGCCTGTCTTGTTAATTTCTGAATTTCTGCTTTCTGTAGCAGCGCCTGGTATGGGAAATAACAGCAGATGTTTATTGAGTGAATGAGAATTTTTTTTGTGTGTGTAGTCGCTAAGTTGTATCTGACTCTTTTGTGACAAGCTTAACTGGATACTTGGTGACCTCAGTTTTTTAGAACAGCTTTATTGGGATATAATTCACATGCCATACAATTCACCACTGTAGGTTTTACAGTTCCATGTTGCAATTACTGTATATGCAATTTTGAAGGATATTGGGAAATAAATGATAAACTTAGAACTTGGAAGGAAGTCTAGTTAGGTATTCTCAAGTGAAAGGAAGTTTATAACATTTGAAAACCTTGTTAACAAAATTCTTGATAGAATTTATAAATATAGTATATATTAGTATAATTAATATACTAATAAATGTTCCAAGGAAACTTGAAAATCACAAATAAGTAGATACAAATAAGTATTATTCTGTATAAAATAGTCACCCTAGAATGTCATATATTGATGGTATCATAGCTTAAAATGTTTTGGAGCCCATCATTTGGAATTGGCTTTGGAAAGTCTGTGTCCTATTCTTCTAAGTATTTTCAGTTCCAGCAAATTTTTTGTGACAAAAATTTTGGTTTGGAACTGGAGCTCAAATTGCTAACATCCATTGGCTCATCGAAGGAGCATGAGAGTTCCAGAAAAACATCTATTTCTGCTTTATTGACTATGCCAAAGCCTTTGACTGTGTGGATCACAACAAACTATGGGAAATTCTTACAAAGATGGGAATACCAGACCACCTGACCTGCCTTTTGAGAAATCTGTATGCAGGTCAGGAAGCAACAGTTAGAACTGGACATGGAACAACAGACTGGTTCCAAATAGGAAAAGGAGTACATCAAGGCTGTATATTGTCACCCTGCTTATTTAACTTCTATGCAGAGTACATCATGAGAAATGCTGGGCTGGAAGCGCAAGCTGGAATCAAGATTGCCAGGAGAAATATCAATAACCTCAGATATGCAGATGACACCACCCTTATGGCAGAAGCAAAGAAGAACTAAAGAACCTCTTGATGAAAGTGAAAGAGGAGAGTGAAAAAGTTGCCTTAAAACTCAACATTCAGAAAACTAAGACCATGGCATCTGGTCCCATCACTTCATGGCAAATAGATGGGAAACAGTGGCTGACTTTTTTGGGGGGGCTCCAAAATTACTATAGATGGTGATTGCAGCCATGAAATTAAAAGACGCTTACTCCTTGGAAGAAAAATTATGACCAACCTAGATTGCATATTAAAAAGCAGAGACATTACTTTGCCAACAAAGGTCTGTCTAGTCAAAGCTGCGGTTTATCCAGTAGTCATGTATGGATGTGAGAGTTGGACTATAAAGAAAGCTGAGTGCTGAAGAACTGATGCTTTTGAACTATGGTGTTGAAGAAGACTCTTGAGAGCCCTTTGGACTGCAAGGAGATCCAACCAGTCCATTCTAAAGGAAATCAGTCCTGAATATTCATTGGAAGGACTGATGCTGAAGCCAAAACTCCAGTCCTTTGGCCACCTCATGTGAAGAACTGACTCATTTGAAAAGACCTTGATGCTGGGAAAGATTGAAGGTGGGAGGAGAAGGGGATGACAGAGGATGAGGTGGTTGGATGGTATCACTGACTCAATGGACATGAATTTGAGTAAACTCCGGGAGTTGGTGATGGACAGGGAGGCCTGGCATGCTGCAATCCATGGGGCTGCAAAGAGTTGGACAAGACTGAGTGACTGAACTGAAATGAATCATCCAGAAGTTAAGCCTGATGAACAGGGTGGGTGGTAAGGCCAAATCAGTCTATTTCTGGTAAGAAAAATTGGCACAATTGATTTTTCTCATATAACTTATGAATTGACTCTGGAAATAGTCACAAATGAAGAATTCCAGAAATGTTTTGAACAATAGTGGCGTTGTTGGAATGAGCAGTGTCCTGAGGTGACAATTGAGACATATTAATTAGTTTTCCTCACCAATAATGGAACTTCCTATTTCCATAGAAACTCATTTGGCTATAGGAGAATCAGCAGGAGATTTTGTTTTTGCATATATAAATCCATACATGCATGCCTATAAACATTATTTTAACCATCATATTGTATTTAGGATTTTGTAGTCATATGCAACTTGGCTATATGTGGCAAGTGCTGGCTAGATTGTACTTCAATGTAAACCTTATGAAATTTGAGTAAAATTATTTTGATTGTGGCCTCAGGAGGCCTCTGAAGGCAAAGAATATTGAGAAATATTTTAACCAAGATTTGAGGCTGCATATGTGCTCTGTGATATTAAGTAAGTAGTTTTTTGTAGAGTTCCTTGGCTAGAAATTAGAAAGGTTTTCACATAGCCTATATTGTATACTTTGTCTTAGTTTCAACAAATACGTATATGTAGGGCATAAATAAATACTCAGGGTGTTAGAAATGAGAAAGCAAGTGAAATACAAACTTCTGCACATAAACTGTTTGAGGCAGTCTTGTCCTTACTGATATATGTTAGAAGTCACAGGAAAAAGTAGTTGCTAGAGGCGAATATGATCTTATTTATTTATTGTGTGTGTGTGTGTGCTTTAAGATTGTTTTTGAATTCCTATAAGTTGTGGTTTGAGGTAACACTTATCAGTCAGTTTCTTTATGATTACTTTCTGGCTCTCAGTAAGGAAATGCATTTGATACACCTTCTTAGAAAATTCTGTATTGTTAAACGTTTTCCTAGTTCATCTTCCAGCCTCTTTTCCACAGCATAAAATGCTAATTTTGCGTGGAATCCATAGATTTTGGCATACCTGTATTGTTAACCTTAAAGGCCTTTGTGAAAAATGTGTAATCACACCCACACCCTATCTTGAAACTTGTAGAAAATATTTCCGAATGAGAATTCAGGAAATAAAAAAGATGTGAAATGTTTAACTCCTAAAAAGTTAACTTTAGATGTTTCTGAATCCCTCCAGAAGGTCTTTGAAACCATGGAACTTTCTGATTTGAACGTTTAAGTTAAGACCAGCTGGTATTGGAAATAAACAGCTGTAATCTGTTGGGTGTTTTTTAGTCAGATCCAAGTGTACTTTCGCATAACTATTATACTAAGCTTTTTACACTGTGAAGGTAGAGAGGGCTCTTAACGGGCCCTGTTACAAGGTGGAAAGCTCTGCTCGACCAAAACATGAGTGCATCATTAACACTGTCTTTGTAGGAAACACGTGTGCTGTTTTCACGGACCATTTGGCCCAGGAGACGGGATTTGTCATAATTCATTGTTATGTACAATGACTCCTGTGGGAGTATCTAGCTGCTTTACCTTGGATGGGTTCTCCATGTTTTATCTTGTTCCAGGGTGGCTTATTATACTTGAGAATGCACTTAATTACAAGCTTTGTGTTTTCCAACACCCATTCACAATGACCTCCTCACTACACCTGATTTCATCCATGGAATTTCATGGGCAGATTGAGGGCATTTATGACTTGGAAGATGGAGGTTATCAGATTTAAAATCTGTTCCCATTTTTTACAATGAGATGTTGGACCTTCTTATTTTGGGCAGTTAAATGTTCTCAAGAAATTTATATTTGATGAGAAACTAAAGAAGAGCACCATTTATTAACATAGGATAGTTTTCAGAATATCAGAAGAGATTTTGTTTTTATAAACTACTGTATCATAATTTTCATCTTAATAAAATCTTTGAGCTAGATCCAGGCCTAAACTAAGACCTTTCCTTAGAAAAGGAAAGTTTGGGAATATTTCATGTTGTAATCAAACACGGTAAGATCTTAGAGAATTTCAGTTTTTTAATGTATATGTGTTACCTGTTTTTTCACTTTCCTAAATTTGCCCCTCATTTGAGCATAACCATACTTTATTATAATCAACTGTTTAAATAGCTTTCACATGCTGCTCCATAGATTCTTAGGTATATAATTCTGATCTTTTCATATTTCTGTCTTTATCAAGGAATAAATGATCCTGAGTGGATCTAATTTAGTAATGCATTTATTTAGTTGATTCATGTTTTAATTTTTAAAGCATTGCTCAAAGATTCTGGTTTTGGGCTGTTGTCAGTACATCTTGGACAGACTTCTAATGGTCAAAGTTAAATTATACTGCCTTGTGTATTCCATTTTTTTAGAAATTAGTGTTTAGCTCCTGATTGAGAAATCCCCAGCTAGGACTATCAGACTTTTCTAAATGTGTTTAGTCAACATGCAGCCTTCTTTAAAAGGTGATTCTTTTTTACTAAATGAATTTTATAAAGTCAACTTCCTTAATTTGTAAAATAGGCATAATGAAAGCCGCAGGGTGATATTTTTTCCCTGAGAAATCTTTAGAGAGACTTTAAACAAATCAAAATATGCTTATAACTTAAAAGAAATAATTTGATGTGGCAACTTAAAAAAAAAAAGACACACACACTGCATAACCTTTCTTTGAGTCTTTGGTGTAAGTCCTCTGTCATATAATGCCAAAACCTTTGTTCCAAGCTGCGTGTGTGTTGAAACATGTATGCTTGCCCTAGTGTCATAACTAATTATATCTCTCATATGCTTACTTCTAGTAATTGGAAAGTAGACCTACCGCAGCAAAGGGTTTAACATTTAGTTTTGTCTTGGGGACCTGCTGTAGAAATCAAGTTTTTGACCTTGCAGCAACTTGACACTGTAAACTGATATTAGTATTTTTTTAAGTTTTTTTTAAAGACTTTTAAAAAATATGGACCATTTTGAAAACTTTATTGACTTTGTTACAATATTGTTTCTGTTTTATTTATTTATTTATTTATTTTTTGGTCATCAGACATGTGGCATCTTAGCTCCCCGATCAGGGATTGAACCCTCATCCTGTGCATTGGAAGATGAACTGTTAACCACTGGGCCACCAGGGAAGTCCCTGATATTACTGTTTTCAATGTATCATCTACTTTGTGTTCTGCTGAAATAGTGTACTGTAAGGGAAGATAAATTTCAGGAGTTCTTAAAAAGCGCATCTGTCTCTGCCAGTAATGATAAATGCTGATACTGACTCACTTTGCAGTTTTGACTTCAATAGTTCATTTATAAATTGGAAATTGACAATCTGCTGTTGTGATAGCAAAATTCTGTAGGATTTCTCTGTACCCAAAGTTTGTCAGATGGCTGTAGCTGGTGGCCAACCTGATGCTGCTTTGGTCACTTCATCTTTATGGAGGGTCTGAAATAATTTGGGCCTCATTCTGTGAAAACACAGCGAGTAGAATTTTCACTGACTAGTTTAGAGATCCTGTCTTGGACATGCTTGTGACTGGGGCAGCAACAGTTTGTAATATGCACCAGCATGTATGAAAATATGTGGTCCTTGTTCCTGCCTGCTGCAGGAGGACTTTACCCGGCTTTGGGCTCTGAGCTGCAGTCTTGTCGCAATTAAAGTCTTAGGGCTGGAAGCAGTTAATACTGGTGATAGATTGTGGTATTTAGCATTGTGCTGTGTTCCCTGGTGAGCTAGTCCTGTAGACTTACAGGATTCTAGTCAGAACTTGGGAAAGACTCTACCAAAGAATTTGTGGTGATTAAATATTTTTGAAAGCGAGAAATACAATGACTTTTCTTATTAATGGGCAGACTTTTAGGGCTTTGCTTAAAGGAATCGTGAAAAGATGATGCAGTTCTGTGATTGATAATTGTTGAAAATTTAACACTGAAAATGCTAGATATTCTTTTTTCTTATTAAGTTAAAGTATGCCTAGCTTTGAAGTTTCTTTCATTATAGTTAAAAATAAAACTCTGCAGTTCTGTATTTCATACTTAGCTCTGTCTTCTGTATTTTATACTAAATCAGTTTTTATAAATTCTGCATTGTTTCTGTCCTCTGGTAACTTAAGTATGCAGAGGCATTGAACTTGAACGTTTTGTGCTCTGACATGTGGGCTTTGGATTCTCGGTATAACTCTTCTGTTTTGAAAACTGAACTCTTGGTGGTTTCTTTCTAATCAGTATATCATGACCTGTTCCATTAAAAAGTGATGGTCTAAGCCCTGTAACTTTTGAAGACTGGGACTGTAAAAAAGTGTGCATGAAATAATGAACATGTCTTTCCAGTTTTTAAATGTTCATTTCTCTTTGAGTTTTTGTGATGTCAATCAAATGAACGCTAGTGTTTGGTTTTAAGAATAACCGACGGTGGAAATCTGAATTTGTAGCTGATGGGCCTCATAAGAGCAAGGGTTTTGTCCAGACGTGGGCATCCTAGCTCCACATGAGAGCCTTAGCCTCCTGCCTGACTGATGGGAGTGGCTTCCCACCAGTCAGTGGGCTGTGAAACCCTGAGATGGGGAAGATGTGAGAGCTTGCCTGCCTTCTGGACCTGAGGGTGCTGCCGCTTCCACGGGGCATTTGGAATCTTGAGAGATGGTTTTTGTCACCAGCGACTGAATTGGGGTGCCTCCTGCTATGTAGTGGGACAGAGACACCTCATTGTCCCAACTGCAGAAGAATTTACCCTCAGTAATGACTTGTTCTGCCCAAAATGTTTCATTACCTCTGCTGGGAGTTACTAGATAGTTACTGATATACAAAAAAGAAAAATATTGGTAAAGATGATTCCTTTGCCCCCATAGAATTGCCACCTGACTTTTTTGGGGGAGGGGGGTGGATGCTCTGTGGCTTTCGGGATCTTAGTTCCCTAGGCAGGATTGAATCCAGGCCCCGGCAGTGAAAGTGTCAATTCCTAACCACTGGATCACTAGGGAATTCCTGACCTGACATTTTTTAAAAGAAACATTTCTCTCTCTCTCTCTCTTTTTTTTTTTTTAAGTATGGTTGACCCTTGAACAGTACAGGTTTGAACTGCCTGATCTTCTTTTGCACCTGTTTTTATAATAGTAAGTGTTATAGCACTACATGATTTGAGGAGGGCTGAATCTTGGCTTTGGATCCAGGGATATAGAGGGCCAACTGTAGGTTATTCTTGGTGTGGAGGGTCAGGGCCTCTAACGCCCTTGTTGTTTAAGGGTCAACTTTCTATACTAGATGTCGCTTAACAAATGGAACCCCAGATTCCACTTGTTAATGTTTTTGAGTAAATTGATTTCTAAAGGGATATGGATATTTTATACACTCAGCATACTAGAAATAGTTAGTTGTGAGCCCCTAAATCAAACCCACATAGACCCGTTTATGCAAATACCCATCATTTTGTATGTCAGTGTGTTTGGCAGATGAGTGCCAACACATACACATGTGTTGAAACTCATGTCTCTGAGTTTTGTAATTAAAACAATTATCTTTTATTGTTGTCAGAAATTGCAATAGGATTAAAGAATTTTTAAGTCAACAGAAAAACATTAGAGTCAATTAAGCCAGAATTTGATAAAAACAAATATTTTCACATATTCATTACTTTCTCATGTTAGTACCAGTTCTGAAATTTTGACTGGAAATTTCAACATAAGGCCTTGTGTTTTGAACAATATTCAGTCTGGAGTGACTCTTTGATGAATAGCTAGTACATAAACCTTCTCCTTCTACACACATTCGTAGTCATGTGGCAACCTTAAAGCAGCTCAGAAACATCTAATAAGACCCATTTATTAGGTAGTAGTTTTCATTTATGAAAAAGCAGTTAAGTGTGTGTGTTAGTGTGCAGCTTTAAAATGGCCAGAAGTAACATCTCAATCCAAGGACAAACGATAATAATAAATAAGCATTTTCTTGGCCTTCTGACCAGAATTTTGGCTTTGCTGTTGGAATGACCTGTATTTGAATACCAATACCACTACTTATTAAGGTAGTGAAAGTATTAGTCCAGTTCTTTGCGACCCCATGGACTATGGACCACCAGGCTCCTCTGTCCATCCAATTTTCCAGACAAGGATACTGGAATGGGTTACCATTCCCTTACTCCATGGAATCATCCCGACCAAGGGATCGAACCTGGGTCTCCTGCATTGCAGGTGGATTCTTTACCATTTGAACCACCAGGGAAGCTCCTAAGGTAGAATCTGCACAGATTCCTTTACCTATTTATTTATTTTGTAATTGTGGTGAAAAAAAAAAAACCACGCAGTATAAAATTTATCCTCTTGTCCATTTTTAAAGTTTAAGTTCAGTTTTCATTCTGATTCCAAAGAAGGGCAATGCCAAAGCGTGTTCAAACTACTGCACAATTGCACTCATCTCACACGCTAGCAAAGTAATGCTCAAAATTCTCCAAGCCAGGCTTCAACAGTATGTGAAATGTGAACTTCTAGATGTTCAAGCTGGATTTAGAAAAGGCAGAGGAACCAGAGATCAAATGGCCAGCATCTGTTGGATTATAGAAAAAGCAAGAGAATTCCAGAAAAGCATTTATTTCTTCTTTATTGATTACACCAAAGTCTTTGACTGTGTAGATCAAAACAAACTGGAAAAGTCTTAAAGAGACGGGAATACCAGAGCACCTGACCTGCCTCCTGAGAAATCTGTATGCAGGTCAAGAAGCAACAGTTAGAACCGGACATGGAACAACAGACTGGTTCCAAATTGGGCAAGGAGTATATCAAGGCTGTATATTGTCACCCTGCTTATTTAACTTTTATGCAGAGTACATCATACAGAGTGGCAGGCTGGACAAGGCACAAGCTGGAATCAAGATTGCCAGGACAAATATCAGTAACCTCACATATGCAGGTGACACCATCCTTATGGCAGAAAGTGAAGAGTAGAAGAACCTCTTGATGGAGGTGACAAGAGGAAAGTGAAAATGCTGGCTTAAAACTCAACATTCAGAACACTAAGGTCATGGCATCCAGTCCTATCCCTTCATGGCAAAAAGATGTGAAAACAATGGAAGCAGAGAGAGACTTTATTTTCTTGGGCTCCAAAATCACTGCAGATGGTGACTGCAGCCATGAAATCAAAAGACACTTGCTCCGTGGAAGAAAAGCTATGACCAACCTAGACAGCATGTTAAAAAGCAGAGATATTACTTTGCCAACAAAGGTCCATCTCGTCAAAGCTATGGTTTTTCCAGTGGTCATGTACGGATGTGAGTGGTGGTGGTTTAGTCACTCAGTCGTGTCCTACTCTTGGTGACCCCTTGGACTGTAGCCCATCAGGCTCCTCTGTCCATGGGACTCTCCAGGCAAGAATACTGGAGTGGATTGCCATTCCCTTCTCCAGTGGATGTGAGAGTTGGACTCTAAAGAAAGCTGAGCACTGAAGAATTGATGCTTTTGAACTGTGGTGTTGGAGAAGACTATTGAGAGTCCCTTGGACTGCAAGGAGATCCAACCAGTCCATCCTAAAGGAGACCAGTCCTGAATATTCATTGGAAGGACTGATGTTGAAGCTGAAACTCCAATACTTTGGCCACATGATGTGAAGAACTGACTCATTTGAAAAGACCTTGATGCTGGGAAAGATTGAAGGCAGGAGAAGAAGGGGATGACAGAGGACGGAATGGTTGGATGGCATCGCTGACTCGATGGACATGAGTTTGAGCAAGCTCCGGGAGTTGTTGATGGACAGGGAAGCCTGGTGTGCTGCAGTCCATGGGGTCGCGAAGAGTCGGACCCGACTGAGCGACGGAACTGAACTGAAGTTTAGTAGCATTAACTATATCCATATTTTTGTGCCTTTTTGAAATAACTTTTATTTTGAAGTAGTTTCAGGCTTACAGAAGAGTTGGGAAAATAGTATAATCAATTCCCATATACACTTTACCCAGATTCCTCAAATGTTAACATTTACTATGACTATGTAATTTTAAAAATTGAGATATAATTCACAGACTGTACAATTCACAATTTTAAAGGGTACAATCAGTGGCTTTTAGTATAGTCACAAGGTTGGGCAACCATTGCCACTATTGGATTCTAGAATGTCTTCACCATTTGAAAAGCAAACTATACCCCAAAGTAGTAACTCTCCATTCACCCCTCCATCTAGTCCTTGGCATCCTTTACTTTTGACCCACTATGCTCTCTCCTATGAGATATTATAGTATTGCTATCTGGAGTATTTTGAGGTAACATATGAAAATGCCTCGTACGGTGTCTGTCAAAGGTAAGTGCCAAATGCCTGTTCCTTTCTTTTCTGTTTTCATCTGAACAAAAAGTATCATGCAAACCTCTAAGAATTATTTTGGAAACTGGGATGCCCATGAGAGGAACTGTTTCCCTTTTGAGTGAGAATTGAATTCTCTTATTAGTTTAGCAGACCCAACAATTTCCAAGATACTCGAAAACATAATGGGGGATTTTATGTTAAAATAGATAATGTAAGTTCTTCCCTGGTCATCCAGTGGCTTAAGACTCCATGCTCCCAATGCAGGGGCCCCAGGTTCAATCCCTGGTCGAGGAACTAGATCCGACATGCTGTAGCTAAAAGTTTTGTAGCCCTCAACTAAGGCCTGGTACACCCAAATACAGAAATAAATATGTGTTTCAAGAAATCAAATAAAAATAGCTAATGTAAGGTAAAACAGCCTCTGAAACTCAAAAAAAAATGGCCATAAAAATAATGCCCTGCAGGGAAAAATCTTTTGCAGTGGTTGCCCATCGTCCATGCCACCCTTTTCGTTGATTAATCTTTTACTTTGAGGTTTTATCTTTTTTTGGACATGTTTTGTGTGTCCATTGTTTAAACGTTTCCAAACTTTGTTTGACTTCTGACAAGACATGGAACTACCATGGTGTGGGAAAAGCCATCAAGGATCATAAGGTTTGCGCTGTTATCTTAAGCGTCAGACACGCACACCTTGTGACCTGGATTCAATTAGCCTTTGGTGCTGTGGTCGTTTGTGGATATGCTAGCCAAGATACGTGCACTTTGAGGATTAATTAGTTATGGTTCTAATTACCGGTGTATGTATGTATTTGTCAGTCGCTCAGTCATGTCCGACTCTTTTGCAACCCCATAGACTGTAGCCCACCAGGCCCCTTTGTCCATGGGATTCTCCAGGCAAGAATACTGCATTGGGTAGCCATTCCCTTCTCCAGGGGATCTTCTCAACCCAGGGATTGAAACCAGGTCTTCTGCATGCAGGCAGATTCTTTACTGTCTGAGCCACCAGGCAAGCCCCATGGTTCTGACTGCCTTACCACAAATGTTATAAATATTTAAAGTGGAGTAGGAAGCAGTATAGGTAGCGCAAGGATAGGAAGCAGATGAGTCAGAAAGGCCTGAGTTTGAATCCCAGCTGTGCTATGGGAAATTTGACAAGGGACAGAGTGTCAGTTTCCTCATTTGGAAACTTGGAGGGTAATAACTTTCATTGTATCGGGTTGGAGTGAGGACGAAGTAGACCTAGAGTGGGAAAGGATCAGCTCAGAGTCTGGCAGACAATAACAACTAAAATGGTGGATAGTATACACATTTCCTTATGTGCTGCTTAAAGAATGGACTCTGTAGTCCTGTGATACTGATTAATTTATGTGTGACCTTTTTTTATTTGCCTGGAACGTTGCACATTAGGTAGCTTCTTGTGAAGTAGAGAACCGCAGTGAAAAATCTGAAGAGCAACAAAAATAATAATGACCCTGGCTGAGGTTACAGTGGTGGAACTGGTGGGCTCATTTCAACCCAAAAAGCTGATTTTTAAAAAATATATATATATAATACTTACTGTTTGGAGTTAATTCTACCTATTGTGAAGCTAAAGCATTTTATGGTATTGAAAAAAGAAGTATAATAAGGAAATTGTCCATTTTGAAAATACACACCTATGGTAACCCTTCTCTGATAAGCAGTCGTTGTCCCATTTTATAATAGAACTGCTGAATTAAATGTGATTGAGATGTTCTTTGGGTGTTAGATTCATAAACATGATTATATATGGTTTTTGTGGCTTGTGACGAGCACAGGAATAGAATTTTTCCCAGTCACTTGACTTGGTAATTCTTTTTTGCTTTTGGTATTTCTCACTGCCTTAAATTCTTGGGTCTAGTGACAAAGCTATTTAGTGTGTGTGTCACAAGTCTGCCTATTTGGAAAGGCAGACAGACATTGCAATATATTGTCATCATGACATTAAAGGAAAAACACTTTTTATGATAGGGTGAATACTTCTGAGCAGAAGCAAAGGTCAAGCTGTAGAGTGAACTTTTGAATGACAGCTAATGTTAGCATGGCTTAAAGGGGAGATGCCAGGTCAACTGTGGGCACTTATTAGCTTCATGGATATGAAATGACAGCATCTTTCCCCTTTTATGCCAGGGAATGCTGAATTTTCTGAAGGCAAAAGGGAGAGGAGTATGTGTGGCTGCTAAAATGAGATGGTAAGAAATTAAATGATCAGGATACAAAGCAAGCAAGGAAGAGTATGCGTTAGAGTGTGTGTGATAAACATTCCAGATAGGCACTGTGGAATGGACCAGAAGGCACAAGATCTGTTTTTTCTAACCTGAACTGTCACTAACTCTTTGATCTTTGTAACTTTGGTACTTCTTCAGAGCTCCTTATCTGAAGAGCAGACGAAATCAGGGATAGAAAACAGGTTTCACCTCTCTTGCAATATTGATAGATTGGTAATCGCTGCTTGAGGAGGATTCTGAGAGCGCCTTGGGTCGTTGGGAAAGGGGTGAGTGGGTGCTGATGACTGTCCTGGGGGAGTGTGTGCTGAAAGGCATACACATGTGTATGTAGGAACATGCGCCTCATTTGTTGACTAATCCTTTTTCAGAATCCTTTTACATTCACGTTATGCATCAGAGGTTACATTTGCCTCAGTTATAGGGTTGAGATGATCTTTTTTTTAATCAAGTATTTGATATTAATCGTTATTTACATTTTACGATGAATCTTATATGAACATCTTCACAGGAAAACTCAACTCATCATATCTCACAAATACTCACTTGACTTATCATCCATCCCATTGTAAGTGGCAGTAAGTAGTGAGAGTCCCATGGGTTTAGGTGTCATGGCCAGATCACAACACTGTAACGCCATGGGGTGCAAAACTGTGAACTGAACTTTCAAACTCTAGGTTCTGCATGTTTTTACAACATTATACTTTAGGAAGTAAATAAGCTAGCAATCTTTTGAGTACTTACTATGTTCTGGCTATGTGCATATCTCATTTAATCTTTTTAAGCATCCCACAGACTAGGCAATATTAACATTGTTTACCACTATGAAAAAATGAAGCTTCAGGAAAGTTAAATGGGGACTTCCCTGGTGGTTCAGTGGTTTAGAATCTGTGCTTCCACCCCAGGGGGCATGCATTGGATTCTGGGTTGGGGAACTAAGATCCCACATTCCATGGGGTATGGCCAAAAAAAAAAAAAAAAGAAGAAAGAAGTTAAGTGGCTTGCAACAAGTCATCCAGCTTTTAAGTGACAGCAGGAAGATCAGAGCACAGGTCTGTCTAACTCAAGCACCTGAGCTTTGATAACCACAGTGTTCAGCAGCAGAGACGATCTTTGTATTCCTGCCTGAAGGTCAAAGTATTTCTACTTTAGGGAGAGACTCATAGGCCACAGAGCCTGCTGCCTAGCAGGCAGACAGTGATGGGTTCTCAGAAGGAATGAAGCAGGTGTAGCTGGAGCTAAAGGTACACAGTGTGCTGCACATAGACTCCTGTGGGGTTCTCCTCTGACTGTCAGACCCAGGTGAGTCGCACCGAATGGGTCCCTTCAGAACAGTAGGCCATCTCATGGACAGCAGTTACGTACATGGCCATCACTGCTTAGTATTTGGTATAAGGCATTCATTTGTATTTTAAGATAACTTTCAAAATGAAGTCATATTTTGGGTGGTAGTTTAATACCAAATAGAAGGAACTTTTGTCTGTCCATCCCTCCTCAGTCTCTCAAGCCGTGTCCGACTCTTTGAGATGCCATGGACTGCGGCCCGCCAGGCTCCTCTGTCCGTAGGGTTCTCCAGGCAAGAATACTGGAGCGGGCTGCCATGCCCTCCTCCAGGGGAAGATAACCACCCAGGAATCGAATCCATGTCTCCTCCATTGGCAGGCGGATTCTTTACCACTGAGACACCTGGAAGGAAGGTTGGTAAGAAAATTGGTGATGGTGTGTAACTTTTCTCACATTGAGACACAGCCTAATATAAACAAGATGTTAAAAGATGTAGAGCCCTTAGCAGCATTACTGGAAGCAAATAAGATTGCCTTCAGATGTACAATATATAAAACTGTTGGAAAATTTTTGCTTGCCTTTAAGGAAAGAATCCTTAAGTTTTCAATGTCTTTCATTATCTAAGGAAATGATCCACAGTTGTTAAAGACTTAGTCCACTGTGTTAAAAACTCTACATTTTAGTGACTTTTATGTATTAGGTTTTTGTACAAGATAGGATCTATATCATCTACCTACTGTTAGCTTATCTCCACTGACAAAACTTAGTAGTTTTCCTTTATAGGCCTTCCTTAAGACATTAAATGTAGCAAACCTATTTGCATTTAAAAATAACTATTGCAAAAAATAACTTTACCTTTAAGCAAAGTTATTTTACATAACTTTCTAAATTTTTTGTATCTGCCTCAACCACCATTGGAATAGGAAATGGCAACCCACTCCAGTATTCTTGCCTGGATAATCCCATGAACTGAGGAGCCTCGCGAGCTACAGTCCATGGGGTCGCAAACAGCTGGACACGACTGAGTGCACACACAACCACAATTAAGATTGTCCCCACACAAGGGTCATGTTTTATTCATGTTTGAGTCACCACACCTAGCAAAGCCTGGCATACAGTAATTCCATAAATGTTGAATCAATAGCTGAAATTCAGTTTTACCTAAGAGCAACCAGCAAGCTACAAGTGAAGATCGTGTCCACCTTCTGAAGTCTTAAGTTGTGGAAATCGGAAAATACACTGGGTTTTCTGCAGTTCATATAGGTTAGCATGTTTTGTTGTGATCAGTTTTCGTAGAGAAATCCTCAAACCTGGAGAGTGAGTGTATCAACTTACATTCCTTTTGCTTTGTTTTTCCTGTAAAAATCTGTCTAGATTTAATTGCCCATGGTCTGTGCATGATACAGACTCCAAAGAAATATTTTTGGTTAAAAATAATTAGTGGATGGAAACTTGTGTACAGTATAAATAGAGTATTCTGTGTGCCTTATTTAACTAGACCTAAACTTCTGGTAGCCTGAGCTGTCAGATTTGCACAGCTGCAAAGGACAGTGGTGGATCTTATCAGGGTTTGGCATCTGAATGATCTGGTTGCCTTCTACTTTTGGTGTTTTTACACCACAGATTATAAAACATAAAAAGCAGAGCAAAAATGAAAGAGTGAATGCCTGGGTATTTAACGATGGGGCAGAGGTGTGAAGGATGGTCTTGGAAAGCTGAGCCTTGGGTGCCCCCAGATCAGACTATGGGGGGCTCTGATGTTCTGCTTCCTCATCTGTGGAGTGGCATCACCATATGTTCTTGGATATTTTGGGCTAAAAGTACTTGTCAAACCTGTCATTCTGAGCTTTTATAGTGTCTCATTCTACAGATAATATTTGAGGACCTCCTTTGTGCCAGGCATTGCCGTTGGGACTGGAGATAACTCCCTAAGGATTTAGCAGTCTGGTGGGGTTAGGGTTTTCTAAGGCAGTGTCTCATGGTGTTGTAGTTTTACACTACTGAGATCTTAGCTATGGATCAATTTTTAGCTCCAAGAATGTGAAAAGAAAGGAAAGATAGAAAATGTTCTGTTACCTCTCTATGTCTATGAATTGGACTCTTTGAATTTACCTAGGTTATCTCCCACATCAGGTAGTTAGAACAGTGGGTGGAATTTTATGATACAAAAAACTTATTTTGGGCACAGCCAAAAGATTCTAACAGATGTTCAACCAGGTGTGTAAGTTGACTAATTTTAGACATGTCATTGTCATTATTAATCTAAGTGGCTTGCTCTTACTCGAAATGCTGTGGACAGCCTAAGGGCCTTTACTGATTCCTGTGGAAGCAGGGAAGTTCCATTCCCATGGGTATATGGAGGTTGGTTCTTCTACCAAAACCTGAGGAAAATCATCATTTTTACTTTATGGGGTTTGTTAGTCCTAGTCTTTATAGCAGCTTCACTTGAAGCATTGATTAGCAAAGTATCCTTTTCTTGTTCTTAATGGCGGGTGTTCATTAAGGACCTGGGAAAAATTGGGATTGACTGAGTAGATTTGAACTTAATTTAAAAAATAAGGGAGACATCACATTATAGTCTGATTCAGTTTACTTGAATTTTTAATATTTCTTTGGAAGGAAGGGTTTAGCAAAAGTTTTAAAACTCAAGGTGAACTAGATTACATCACATTCACGGCCACATTATTGTTTGGGAATCTATTTCACCTGCATATGTGCTTTTATGTTTTTAAAAAAGGCTACTCCATGGATGGTTAACTTTATATATGGATTCATTTGACTCCACGACTAGTAATCATTGACTATAACTAAAAAAAAAAAAAAAAAAATGACCTCTATTCCTTTGTCCAAATCAGAACAAAATGCTTTTGAAAGCAGGGCCATGAGGATACCTTGAATGACCATAGACTTGGCCCACAAAAGAAGGGAAATTATGGAAAGAAGGGAGTCATGCCTTTGGTCCCTCCAAATCCTAGTCTGGGAACCATTAGCAGGACCATCTTGCTGTGCGGCACATTCATAGCGTGAAAGGCAATTTCTAAAACTGCTAAAACCAATCCCTGTAGGGTTTTAGAGATTAAACTCACCACCCTGTGTTATAACCAGATGAAAATAATTATGTACTGCAGCCTGCTGCTGAGTAGGGTGAAATGGATTTCTAGTGCCAGGATTCTTAACTAGGTGAGATGGGTGCTGTGCTTTACTAAAGGCTCCCTGCAGTTGAAAGCCTTATCCTATTAGAGCAAGTCTCAAAACTGGTCAGACTGGGAAAAAACAATACTACTTTAGACATCAGTTCCTTTAAAACCTCTTCGAACTGAAATCTGTTTCTTGGCAAGAGACTTAAATCTCATATTTAAAATACATACCAGAACTGTGCCTTGTGTGTACTAGTTTTGCACTAAATAGATGTTGAGTGAAAAATTTTTATAAGCACAAGGGCAGCCTTTTATACTGTAAGGATAATAATGATACCTCATGGGGTTGTGGTGGTGAAGATTAATTGAGTTGCTATATGTTAAGTGGTTACAGCCATACTTGGCACATTAAAAAAATTTTTGATTGAAAAAAGCAATCAGTTTTTGTTGGAAATACTCAACAGTTTTGATTGCTGCACAGGAAAAGTGGACAGTGTTTGCTATTATTATTATTATGTGATGTCTCTATTGCTAACGTGGCTTCCCTCATAGCTCAGCTGGTAAAGAATCCGCCTGCAATGCAGGAGACCTCGGTTTGATTCCTGGGTCAGGAAGATCTGCTGGAGAAAGGCTACCCACACCAGTATTCTTGGGCTTCCCTTGTGGCTCAGCTGGTAAGGAATCCACGTGCAGTGTGTGAGCCCTGGATTGGGAAGATCCCCTGGAAAAGGGAGAGGCTGCCCACTCCAGTATTTTGGCCTGGAGAATTCCATGGGGTCGCAAAGAGTTGGACACGACTGAGCGACTCTTACTTTCACTTCACTTTCACTGCTAAAATCCCGTAAGTGGAGAATTGTTTCTCTGTTTGTGTAGAAGGACAGTGCTGATAATCGCACATACTCTGTAACTCAGTTCTTTTGAATAGTGGTACGAAGTTTGTGATACTAGTGAATGAAGCTGTGATCACCGACTCGGACTCACTGACTAGACGTTTAAGTCCTCATGGGTATACATGACTGACTTTGTCCCAGTGAGCACTGAATTGTATGCAGGAATATTAACCAACCATACACAAATGAGAATGCCAATGATACCTTATCCGTTGGTGAATTATTGACTTCTTACTTAAGACATGAAGAGAAAGGCAGGGGAATCGATGCCATATTACACTACCTTTTGGTGAATTCACTTGTATAAAACATTCTCTGCTGGGTGCTTAATATACTGAGGGCAGACACTATACTAAGCTCTAAGGATTCAAAGATATAATGGGAAATAGTAACAATCCTTAGCTCTTATGGTGGTTACATATGGGTGAGACTACTAATACTTAATCAGGCAGAATTGTGAATAGTAAATGTGGTACAAGTTAGGAATACAAATGTTGGCTTTCAGATACATGTCTTCGGATTCTTCTAAGGAAGATGTCATTGTTTTCCTCTTCCCGCAACAGAGAATATTGGCCCAGAGGAGACAGTGGACTTACCTAAGATCAGACAGCTGGTAAAGAGCAGTCTGATTTGAGTCTGATTCAAAGCTTTGGGTATTTTTCATTCATCTGTTGCTGCTGCCTCTTATTACAACCAATGTGGGGAAAGAAAAAATGGTCACCATTTATAAAAGTACTTACCTATTTTGGGGTGTTTGAAATAAATGAATATTTGCCCTAACTAGCAGACTTAAAGATCTCTAATTTGATAACATTGACTCCTTTATTAGTATCAATTCAGTTCAGTTCACGGAGAAGGAGATGGCACCCTACTCCAGTACTTTTGCCTCGAAAACCCCATGTATGGAGGAGCCTGGTAGGCTGCAGTCCATGGGGTCTTGAAGAGTCAGACATGACTGAGCGACTTCACTTTCACTTTTCACTTTCATGCATTGGAGAAGGAAATGGCAACCCACTCCAGTGTTCTTGTCTGGAGAATCCCAGGGATGGGGAACCTGGTGGGCTGCCGTCTATGGGGTCGCACAGAGTTGGACATGACTGAAGTGACTTAGCAGCAGCAGTTCAGTTCAGTTGCTCAGTCGTGTCTGACTGTTTGCGACCCCATGAATCATAGCACGCCAGGCCTCCCTGTCCATCACCGACTCCTGGAGTTTACCCAAACTCATGTCCATCGAGTTGGTGATGCTATCCAACCATCTCATCCTCTGTTGTCCCCTTCTTCTCCTGCCCCCAATCCCTCCCAGCATCAGGGTCTTTTCCAATGAGTCAACTCTTCCCATGAGGTGTTCAAAGTATTGGAGTTTCAGCTTAAACATCAGTTCTTCCAGTGAACACCCAGGGCTGATCTCCTTTGGGATGGACTGGTTGGATCTCCTTGCAGTCCAAGGGACACTCAAGAGTCTTCTCCAACACCACAGTTCAAAAGCATCAATTCTTCGGTGCTCAGCCTTCTTCACAGTCCAACTCTCACATCCATACATGACCACTGGAAAAACCATAGCCTTGACTAGACGGACTTTTGTTGGCAAAGTAATGTCTCTGCTTTTGAATATGCTGTGTAGGTTGGTTGTAACTTTCTTTCCAAGGAGTAAGCGTCTTTTAATTTCATGGCTGCAATCACCATCTGCAGTGATTTGGAGCCCCCCAAAATAAACTCTGACACTGTTTCCACTGTTCCCCCATCTATTTCCCATGAAGTGATGGGACCAGATGCCATGATCTTCATTTTCTGAATGTTGAGCTTTAAGCCAACTTTTTCACTCTCCTCTTTCACTTTCATCAAGAGGCTTTTTAGTTCCTCTTCACTTTCTGCCATAAGGGTGGTGTCATCTGCATATCTGAGGTTATTGCTATTTCTCCCGGCAATCTTGATTCCAGCTTGTGCTTCTTCCAGCCCAGCGTTTCTCATGATGTACTCTGCATAGAATTTATATAAGCAGGGTGACAATATACAGCCTTGATGTACTCCTTTTCCTATTTGGAACCAGTCTGTTGTTCCATGTCCAGTTCTAACTGTTGCTTCCTGACCTGCATATAGGTTTCTCAAGAGGCAGGTCAGGTGGTTTGGTATTGCCATCTCTTTGAGATAGTGTAACTCTAAAATGAAATACTAAAGATAGAAGAATTCTTTTGCTTCAAGGAACTTTTGAAACTGTCCAGTGATGTTCAAACCTTTTCTGAATCTTGGGGCCCCTCCCTCCTTTCCAAATGGAATACTACTCAGCACCCGCAGTGGAGAGAAATTAGGTTGCTTGCGAGGTAAGATGGAGAGTTGCTGAGTGTTACAAAAGGACCAGCAGCCTGAGGTCAGAGAGAGCCTGGGGCCCTGGCTTTGTGGACAGAGGCTGTTGTAGCCAGGGAGAGACTAGAGTGAGGTGACGGTGGTGAGCTGGTGCCCGGCCTTGGAGGGAGGGGCTTGTAGGCCCTGTTGGGGACCATAGTCATTATTCTGGGTGAAATGGGAGGCTGTTGAAGGTTTTAGGCAGGGTTTGTGCTCAGAGGGATTTTTGAAGGGCTTGCTCTGCCACCTGCCAGTCCATCCAAGGTGGTCTTCTCTTTGGAGCCGGGGCCACCGTTCCCTGTGCAGTCAAAATTACGTCTTATGGCAAGCAGCCAAGTAACTAGCAATTTCCAGCCTGTCAGGGTCCTGTGATGGGCCTGCAAGGACAATAACATTGAAAAAAAAGCAGAGAAAAAACTGCCGTTTGCCCTTAGTGGACGAAGGATAAAGGAACTGTAAAGGAATATAGTCAACCACTACTATCCTTGTCTAATGACCCCAAAGCTCTCTGCTTCTCAGGCCAGCTTTTTTTTTTTTTTTTCCTCTCCTTTTGGCGTTTCATAGCCTGGGAGCACCTGCTCCAGGAACTGGAAGAATGGAGTTCAAACTCAGAGTGGATATTTTCTTTATTCTTTATTATTTTTAGACAGTCCTGGTAAAATGCTTATAGGGACGTTGAAGGTTGAAATTATCCAGAAGAATTTTTTTTTTCCATTTCTTTGTTAATGTTGTTTCTCTTCTTCAGAGAACTTCTGAAGAAGAATTCATCATCTGGGGACTTCAAATCTGTTATCTGTTTAGAGTAGGGTTTAGAGTGTGGTTGGTTGTGGCAGGAGGAGAATGGATTTGTGGGAGGATATCACTACCATGAAGGTTTTTGTTCTAATTCTTCAGATAAATAGCTGTGACATGGGGTAAATCACTAAAATTTTGTAAGACCGATTCCTTGTCTATAAGAAGGAAGGTGGATTCAGAGACTTTTCTCAAGCTTTGTTCAACTCTTCACATGTTTTCTTCTTTTTCCCCTTAAATGCTATGTGAAAAATAATTATTTTAAAAATTAGTGTGCAGTGTTAGGTTTTGTCTTGATGGCTTCAGACTCCTTAAAAGAATGTTCTGTTCGTTGTAAAACTGTGGCTAGGATTCATTGACTTGTTTTGTAGTCAGTGCAGGAGAGGAGTGGATGGTTTTAGAAATTTGTCCCGAAATTGATGACATATTTTAATAAGTGGGTCAAATGTTATAACTGTTTCTTCTTGCTTAGGGAATCGTTTAGACCTCCATACTTAGGGAGAACATATATTCTTTGTATTCTGCTGTGAGGATTGCCTGCTTTTCTCTGAAATTCTATGCTGCTCGTGGCCTCTTTTCCCTTGATAGCATGACACGTGACTGATGATTTCAGAGAACTTTCTGGATTTTCTTCTTCTGGTATTTAAGTACATGAAAGAGCATCACACTTTTCCTTTGTAGAGTTCCCTGTTTTAAGAACTCAGTAAGGAGTTCTTGTTCACATTCTTGAAAATGCTTTTCTCAAGAATCCATGTTTCCTCCTTCAACAGAAATCAGAAAATCGTTGCTTTAAGTCTAGATTTTGGTTTCATTCATTCCTATAACTTTCTCTCGTTTCTGCTTAAGAAATGGTGCCACATGAATGAAGCCTGGCCAGCTCAAAAACTCCTGCAGCCAGAAAACTGCATTGCAATGTTTCACTCCTAAGCCAGCTGGAATTCTAATAGATTGGCTTGCTGGTTGCCCTCTTAGTTTCTTTTTTCCTTTTCTTTTCCCTTTTTTCTTTCTGCTTTAGTATTCAACTTTCTGGCCTTCCTTAACTTGCTAGTTGTTATGTGCTGGCCTATAATGCTACACAGAATGGTAAAAGAATTGTTGGTAAATGTTTCCTAAATCTTGCTTGATGAGTCCGCTTATCTCATAGTCTGTGCATGTTATAAGCATCACCATTATTTGCTCAGCAGAGTGAAATAGAAAAGCATTAGCAAGAGGCCTGTACGGAGCTTCTGCTACTTGTGTGGCATTGTCTGAGAGAAGCTGGTGGTTTGAGAACCCATAACGTGTGAGCACTTGATTGGATTTGGAGCACACAGTGAATCAAGGATAGACTATGTGTGTGGAAGTTTGATTTCAGCCATAGGCTTAATTGGGTGGAGTTCAGCCACCAGATCTGTTCATATGGGTATCATATAACTTTTGGAACTTGAATACTTCCTACATTAACTGCAGGTTTCATCCCATTCCAACCTTTTGATGCTCTTAAGAACCAAAAAAAAAAAAAAAAAAAACAAAAACAAACCAACAACCCAACTCACTGAAAAACCATTACTTTGAATTTGGGAAAAGAACCTGCTACTTTACTTGCCTTTTCTTATCAACCTTAACTACAGGTTTGGTGTAAGAACTTTTAGATTGAGATGGGTAAGAAACATCACATAAATACAGATACATTCCAGTTCTTTGAATATACACAGACTGTTTGCTCATTGGTTGAATACTAAGGCAAATGAAACTGGTCATTGAAATTCTTCCATCTTTTGAACATTGGGCACCTCCTTGTACAAAGGTGCACATTTATGACTTTGGCTCGTAAAAGCTTTAAAGTATTTGGATTTTTATTTGGAAATCTGTCAATCCTTTTTGAAGTCTCTTAACTTGGTGGGGGGCTAGATTAGACTATAATAATAATAGAGCATGCTCTGCAAATAATTGCAAATACCCAGATTATTTCTTTTTTTTTTTATAGATTGCCAATAATTTTTGTAAATTGCACCTTGGCAATGATTATTTTAGGTTGTCTAACTTGTCAAGGAATACAATTTCTGTTACAAGGAAACAACAATGTTTTCTCTTAGAGGAGTATGAAACATTTTCCACAAGCCTGAATCTGTTATTGGCTTCATTCAGCCAGCTGCCAGTGGAATCCAATTGCTAGAAGGCAGAAGGAGTGCCATTCACTTTTGCCGTCCTTTCACCTATTTCTTCAAGTTTGGAGTCCTTTAGCCTTTAAGCATCCTTAGGGTCTTCCTCTGCCAGGTTGAATGTGTGAGTTGCAGGAAGTGAGTTGGTTTGTTCCATTTCCTGCTCTCAAATAGTAATTTCTCATAGTTTTCTTTTTCCCTTTGGTGATCTACTTTCAGAATCGGAGTCTCTAAATTAGTTTTATTGAAGGAGGAGAATGTACTTAGACGCTTAGAAATTGAAAGGGGATGCATAAGTAAGTTAGCAATCTACTTGAGTGAAAGAAGTAATAGGTGAATGCTGCTGGAGTGATACAATTTATTGATCTTAATGGATATTAAGCATAAGCAATTCCATCTCTTGAAGGTGTATTTTATAGAAGTAAATACCTTCCAATACAATGTTCTTCGTTTGGATCATGTTGAAAAACTAGAAATTTCATTGAAATGTAATTGTGTGGCATTTTTGAAAGACAAATCTGGAGTATGTTGTTTTGAAAAGCTTTTGACATTGATTCTAAATTTCTGCACAGACCTTTGCAGCCTTTTCACAGATGTAAGCGTTTATGGGAAGACTGTGAATTTTTTTTTTTAATGTATTCTCTGAAACTTAAGTCCACACTGCAAACTTTTGGAGTAGGAATAGGCATTAAAATGTGGTAGATTCGCACACAGGTAGGTGGTTTGTGTACCACAGTGGATGCAGTGTTTCCTGTTTCTTGAGGGGGGTGTTTTTTGTTCCTCTGGGGAAATAAACTTTTCCATTTATTTTTCTTAAGTATTTGTAAATTTGGTTACTTATTTTTTTAAGTAATCTCTGCCACTGTTGATTTGTAGAACCTGAGCAGTACTTTCAGTTAATCTTATACATTAAAAACTTAGTTTGATTCAACAGAAACTCAAGAAATGCCTACTGTGTGCTGGATGTTTGTAAAACTGCTGTTTTGTGAACATAAGCACTGGGCATAGATTTAAAGCCTTTTGCAAACACCCATGAGAACGTGTTTTGGCGTATGTCACGTTTTCTGGTCCTTTCTATGTGTTTTGTTGAGAAACTATTTTTAAAAAACATTTTGGGTTAGGGAAGCAATCCACTTGTCCAACTTGTAGAAGTCCGACATCATAAAAGACAACATTTTCAGATCAGGAAATGTAATCAGTCCCCTAATAAAAAGTTCGCATCTAGGGCACAGAGGCAAAGCCTTTCAGTGGGTTGAGGAGGAGGAGGGCTAGGGGCCTGGAGACCGCCCACCCCCGAAGCAGAGAATGCTTTAAACACACGTTGCCATTAATATTTAAGGCATAAAGCATCTTGAACCCTCGCCTCTCTTTCCCTCCTTCCTCCCAGCGTTGCTGTTTGAGTTGCTCCCAAATGCTCACAAGGCCGTGCCAGACGGAAATTCGCAGAGGCCGCCGCCGCCGTCCCACGGAGGCCACTCCGGGGAGGGATGCCGGCGGAACAAGTCGCGCTCAGTGCTCAGGGGCGCCCCAGGCCCTGGTCCCGCGGTGCCCCCGAGCGGCCCCATCCCCGTCTCCCCCGCCCCACCGCACATGTGCCGCCCCTCCCCCAGTCTCTGGAGTCGCTTCGAGGCCATCTAGTCATACGCTGTCCATCAGATGTGTTTACTTTTTTCCTGACAGCAGACACATCTGGAGCACATATTCAGGTTATTCCAGTGCCACTAGACACATTCCACAAGATCATTTCAGCGGTTGTTATGGCGATCTTCCTCCCTCCAGTGATTTTCAAGTTGCATGACAGAAATAGCTGGAGCTAACCAGGGGGACAAAAGTCAACGGGATCAGGAAGGGCTTCTTTCACAGAATGAACTAATTAGTGACCCTGCTTTCTTCACAGGGCAATGAGCATATGGTTTAATAAAGTGAGTCTGTGACACTTTTTTTTCCCTCTCTGTAGGCAAAGCTGTCACTGGCTGAAAACTTTCCTGTTTTTACTGGTGGGACCATAGTCTGCTGTCTTTCAACAGAGTTTACTTCACAAGTAGAAAATGTTTGCTCCTGAGAGTTACACTTCAGAACTTTTTCTTGGCTTCATACTACATAACTATAGTGGGTCCCTCAACTTAAAGAGACAGTGTGCATTTTAGCTGCCTTCCTTTTGAAGGATTTATGCTTAATCCAGACTCAACATTTTAAGTTAGGATTTTTTTTTTTTTTTGAGTATTTTGAATTGGTAACTGGAGGTTCAGATGAATATAACTTGTTGAGATTTACCTATCAAACACAGTTATTTCTCACTGGATTAGTTACAGACTTTTTTGTACCTGTGATTTTATTGGGCACAACTATAGGATCTTTTAGTATTAAAAGGTTTAATTAAACAAACTCCATTGTGATCTCATTCAAGTAACAGGCAGAGGTCTGGTTATGATTCCATTTTTTTCCTGGGGCTTAACTTTTTTATATTTGTGTGGGTTTTCTGATCACTTTATGGTGTGAACATAACCTTGAAGACATGGGAATTTAGATCTGAGATCATTTTGTATTATTAAGGGGAAATTCTCCTTGTAGTTTGTAGTAGGTGTATCAGGTAATGCTATAAAGCACTGCCATCTTTGATTACTATATGAGAAATTCAACAGGCCTTAATAAATGTTTTTTTGGATAGATGGACATATAGTATGGATTCAAAGTAAATATCTGTTGTCATTAATCTTAGTTCTGAATGACAGGTGCCCATTTTCTTTCCTTTTTGTTTTGGTTTGGTAGTTCTATACTCTTAGTCTTAAAAAGTATATCCACCTGTATGTATTTTACACTTTTCTTCACATGTGCTGCCAAATCCTCTTTTACACACATGTACACATAGTAATCTCCCAACCTCATTTCTTTGTTCCTCCACCAAAACCCACGTATTTGCCTTACTTGCACACACCACATGTTTAAGTTTAGTCCCAAGACATTACAGTCACCATGAAAAACAGTTTGTATTTTTCCCATTTGATAGAATTACTCATATGTTGACTGTTCTCTGGACTCTGGGAATGTGACAGTGGGTGACAAGTAGGAAAATCAGAGCTGGACTCATTTAAGCACATTGTCCTAATTCTTTCCCCGTTGGTGTTGGTATAATGCCCCCCCACCCCCACTCTCTCACCCCCAGTCAAATTCCTTTTCCATGGGTCCTGCTGAGGCCAGTCACTAGGCTGCTTTGGAGTACCTGCTTTCAACAATGCCAGGAGGACATGGAGAGGTCGCATAATCAGATGTGAATTTAATTCAGGGAGACCCGCTTGTCGCTTCTCTTTGTGTTCCTGCTAGTTACACATTATTAACTATGGTGCCTTTCAGAGCCTCAATTACTTGGGTGAGTATGTATCTCTTAGGGAGAGAGCTCGGGTTGACAGCCAGGGTGGTTATGAAATGATGCTTCCCTCTCCAGATGTAACTTTGCAGTAATTAAATCTAATGCAGTTGTAGTCAGTGTTGTGGTAGACATTGCCAAGTGTGCTTCATAATATCACTTTTATCAACTTATTGCTAGTTATCTGGGAACTAGAGTAATCCTGAAGAAGTCACATATATTTAACCCTTGGTTTTTCTGCATCAGGTAAAATGGATAACTTATTCCTTTATCAAAATCTGTCATCTGTATAAGAGACATTTGAGACTTTCCCCCCTTAATTTACTTTTCTATCCATCCATTTATCCTTTCTTTAGACTGCACACCTACCTTTGGACTGCACATTCCGTAGTTTGTTGCTTTAATTTTTGGCAATTTCATCCCGCACAGAGCTATTAACTACTTGGGTGACTTGGTTTCCTCTTCTTAGTGGATGATCAAAGTCCATGGTGAAAACACACTTGCCCATCGTAAAATACTACTTACTTATACTACTGTGGAATTTCTTCCAAAAAAACAGTGAGTAGGTCCAAGCTATATCGCAGAAGATGCTCAAGCTTCAGTTGTCCGGGGTACTCTTTTATGATGCCAAAGAAGATGGCAACCAGGTTAATTCATTCAATCTGCCAGGGTCCCAGGCCGGTTTGTGTGATAGCTAAACACATAGTGAACTGAATATGGTAGTGATAGTCTCGACTCGTAGGGTTTTCTCAGTCGTGAAATGTTTGTGTTAAAGATGACTTTTTTGTTGTTTTTGTTACGGTCTGACAGCTGAAGATGCTTTTAAAATGTTTCTAGTTCTAAAAGGCAAGTCCTATCAATCACGGCAGCAGCAAGTCTCTGGGTTATGGGGGAAGACTGAGGGGTGGAGGAGTAAGGCAGGGAGAAGAGGGGGGAGCTGCTCCTCTGTCCAGTTTACATTTGTCACCAGTGACTAGCTTTTAAAAAATGTATTAGCTGTGCATGGTGGTAAGTAAGATCCAGCTGCGGGGGATTACGGCTTTGAGTGGGTCGGGGAGCTTGGAATGCATTCAGTTCCATCAGGGATTTGTGTCCCTCGTCATCAGCCTTAACATTGCTAAAGCAGTAAAGATTAAGAACAGACCAGTGTCACCTGCCCTGAACTCTGAAAAACCTTGGAGCCATGAAACAAAGTGGGGGCGGAGGCTCAGAATGTGTCCCTTCTCTGTCCCTGAGTGTTTTCCCAGTGACATATATGAAATCAGTGGGAACAACATAAGCTCAGGTGAAAGGCTGTCTAGGATTGCATTATTCCCACAATGGCCTACCATGGTCCTCATCCTAATTTAGGATAAAAAACACTTTCCACGAATAATTTTCTGTTAATGAACATTTCTTTTTTGGGGGGAGGGGATTCCAAATCAAGATGAACCATCAGTAATTAGAAGGGAATGTGTAAGTCTTAGAGATTGAGTCTCACTTCATAAGAGAAAAAGCTTTTTTTTTTTTCTGGCCTGGTGTGGCTTTAGTGACCCTCCCCCTCTGCCCCAGCAAGAAAGTTGATAGAACACCACAAAGGTTTGCTTTTTTTCAGGGATTTTGAAATTCAGCATACATGCCAGCAAGCAGTTTAGAGGCAGGAAGTCTTTTCTAGTAGTGCAGTCATGAACTGGTAAACTAGAAGCATCTGTAAAAATTTAGAGGGAATATCAGCTTTCTCAAAGCTCCAGCCCAAGTGTAATGAGGTGCAAATGATAGCACTGCATGGCCCTTCCCCGCCCCAGTTGTGGTATGAGACACTGAGTCAGAAATTAGGAGGAAGACAAGGATTGCAGAACTCCGCTTCACTGAAACAGATTTCATTTTTCAGATGAAATGGCTTTCGGATGACTAAGGAAGGACAGCCTCAACGTTTAGGGTTGATGAGTAGTAAACAGATGATTTTCTGCTCAGCGTCTGCAGATGCCATTTCTGAAAAGTGGTGGCTTTTTGGGGTGTGGGTGCACACATACCTACTCATTTGACTAAGTTCACCAGAGTCTTTAGTTTAAAATAAACTTCAGCTGATTTGTATCTTTGGCAGGCACCTCTCTCTTTACAGAAAGAAAGAAAGAAAAAAACGGGCTAAGAAAAAAAAAGATGTGATTTGTTTGAAGGAACACATCTGGGGTGTGATCTGCTGTATCTTAACACCAGATGGCAGGTTTAGGCTGACAACTAAACCCACTTTAGCCTGGTCAGATGGTATCTCACTGTGTCATTTTTTTTCCCCCCTGTCCACGCACAGGAAGCAGAACACTTTTTTACACTCACAGCCAGCAGTCCTTGTATCTGTGCCTCTGGGCTGTTTCATTGCCTCTCTGCTGTTTATAGACAAGGCTGGCTTCCCTTGGCAACCCCTGAAACAGGTTCCCTGTGTGTCTCATACCTTTTCAAAGGTATGTTTTGTCGAGGCAGAGGTGTGGTGCCTTAAGGTGACTGCTGCTTGTCATGACAGGCGTGGCGTTAGCTGGGTCGAGCAGTGGCTAGAAGTGACAGTGGTGGTTTGCAGTGCCTGGGGGCCTCTCATTCAGCACTCCTGCTGGAGAGGCTGTGGGAGCACCTCTAGACACCTTCACTTACGGTGGAGATAATAGTGGAGGCAACTGAGGACCCCCACCTTTATCTTGTAGTAGTTTTTACTTGAAAGAGTGTCACCGACATGGCTGAAAGAACACAGGCAAGTTGTGTCGGAGCCACAGGAGTTTCTGAATTTCCATAAGTTTTGAGTCTTAAATTCTGCCATTAGAGATACAGTTTCTTTGTGTACTGTCATGTCATACAATGATCAAATGTTAAAAACAAGAAAAAAACCCCCGAAACCTCTCATTTATACACTTCCAGAAAAGGGGATGATAAATAATTTCCCTCACTGTCGTTTGCTACAAAACTTCCTCAAGGATAGCCAATCAGCGCCTATCTATAGTACTGATTCCCAAAGAACTTTGTCAGAAGTTTCTGGCTATCTTCGTAGGTCATCCAGGAATTATTCTTAAGATGCTCACTAATGATTAATGGACTTACATGTAATCTACACAGAGGACTACAGAATGGATTCATTCAATCCATTCTGCAAACTAAGATTAATTAAACATAATTAATGTAGACATAAGGTCACAGTTCTAATATAATTTGGTAGAAGGTATTGGGGATTTGAATGAAATTTTTGAAACTCTTCCATAGAGAGGGGAAAAAAGCCCTTTAGGGGAAGTCAGTGAAAGTTTTTTGGGGGCAGAATTTTAAGTTATTGCCTGAGCTTTCTTTCCCTGTATAGTCATCTTTTTGGTTAGTAGAAGATCACTCAGGTTATAGTCTCCCTCTTCAAAAAACGAAGAGTTTCTCTATACCAAATGATGTTGTACTTACTGAAGTCAAGGCAGTCAGATTGTTCTGCTGTGGACTTCGTTTTCCTTGAGATCAGTGTTCCACTTGTGGGACTTCCCTGGAGGTCCAGAGGATAAGACTTTGCTTTCCAGTGCAGAGGGTATGGGTTTGATTGCTGGTCTGGAAACTGAGATCCATCCTATAAGCCTTGGGGCCCAAAAAACAAAACATAAAACAGAAGCAATATGGTAACAGATTCAAATAAAGACTTGAAAAATGGTCCACATCAAAAAATCCTAAAAGAATTTCACTTGTAGTTTTTATATGCATTCATAGAACTTTTTGGTAGACAATGTATTTTGACATACAGACTTTACAACTTGCTATTTTAGGAAAAGAATTTGTTGGTTAGGGAAATCACCGACCAGAATTTAGTAAGAATGATAAGTAAGAGTTTGCTTCTTAGTGAACTCTTTGGTATGGTTCTTATAAATAAAATGACAAAACAACTTAGCTGATTCTATTTAGGAAATTTAGCTCAGTTTTATACTATGAAGAAGTATAAATAAGAAGTATAAATAATTTGATAACTTAGAGGAGAGGGCTAATGTGGTTTTATTCACTATGTGGAGGAGAACTTCCCTTGACAAGGCACAAGTTATAAGTTGGTGAAACTACCTGACCAGTTATAGTCATTTGAAAAGCAGCATGTCTTAAGTTAAATTCATGGGTTTTTTTTTTCTGTTCAGAAGGCTTCTGTAACTTTTTTGGCTTGAAATATATGTATTTAAATTTCCTGAGTAGTTTTGATGTTAGAATGTTTGATTGGCTTTTAATGTTCTGCAGAATTGAATATGTTAATTTCTGAGCTAGATTAGTCAGTTTCAGCTAGAGTGTTTCCAGTTACCCAAACTGTGTTAATCCCTTCTTACCTACCTGTCACACGTAATAATTAAAAAACAGTTCTTTTGATATGAATTTGCTTCATCTTCTCTGACACAGCTGGGTAAATGACAACAACTTTTGCGTTTTTAAAATGTTCCTTGATTCAAGAGCACTGCCTTCAGATAAGCTTCAGGCAGTTTCCCAGTTAAGTTCTTAATGGATTACCATCCCTCTCCATATCTCTCTTCAAAATTTTTTTCCCTAAAAGCTCTGTGGTAGGAAACTACCTAGGTCTCTGTGTATTGCGGTGTGAGCACTACTTTAAATACACCTGGGAATTAAAAAAAAGCACAAGCTTTTGCATTTAGGCTCACTTGGTTTTGGATAACTGGTCCATGACCATGGGCAAGTTACTTCATTTTTACATTGTAGTTTCTTCTTTTCAAAAATGATAGTTAGACCTACTTTGTTTTTTGTGAGGATAAAATGAGATATTGTTAGAATATAAAACCTTGTATGGAGCCTGAAAAAAGAAAGTGAAGATGTTAGCGCTCTCAGCTGCCTTATCTACTGTATGCATGTGAGCTCACTCGTGTCTTACTCTTTGCAATCCCACTGTAGCCCGCCACGCTCCTGTGTCCATGGAATTCTCCAGGCAAGAACACTGGAGTGGTCAGCCAGTGCCTTCTCCAGGGGATGTTCCAGACACAGGGATAGAACCTGAATCTCCCACAGTGCAGGCAGATTCTTTACCACTGAGCCACCCTGGAAGCCCTGTATGGAGCCTAACTTACAGTAAAGGGAGGCACAGCACTTGATAATCACTAGTAGTATTATTGAAATAGGAAGTTGGCTTGAATGTTAAATGGACTCTGAATATTTGCAGAATGGTCTGATGCTGAATATTTTATAAAAGTTGCTGTTTGCACATTATATTCATAATACCTCATTTAGCTTGTATCTCAGAAATAAAACCTCCCCATGCATTTTTCTTAGTTTACTTTAGTTACCACAGTACTGTTCTGAGACCTAGGGAGGAAAATATGGTGATTTAAGTTGAAAATACATGTCTGGGAACTTAACTACATTTTAATACTCTTTTTTTTTTTCTTTTAAAAGTTTTTGGGGAAAAAACAACACTTCATGTCACCACTACTATGTTTGTGTGTTTACACATACCCGAGGAATCTATCAGTGTAGTCTAAATATCTCAGAGGCCTGCTTTTTGGCGTAAAAGATTCATAAATCAAAGTTGGGAAGTCTTACTGTTTTTAGGCTTATTATAATAAATACTTTTATTTGAAAGAGTTGTGTTACTTGCTTATTTGATCACACACCCAGTTCATTTATCAGCATGCTGTTGGAAAGTTGTGGAGTCTTCTTAAAATGTAGGGCATGTGTATATGTGAATATTTTTCATACGTTCTTCTACTTCCATCCTTCCTTGGAAGGATGTAAATGACTAGTGAGTGAAGGAGTAATACAGTTAATAGTTTTAGTGGTATATATTGATTGATTTGCAATTATGAGACCGTGTGTGCATCAAATATATGTACAAACATATAAAAACATTCTACAGATAATTTTAGTTGTTGGTTTCCTTTTGTGTATCTCTAGAGTTTCTTCAGACTGTGCCTTATTTAATGTAGTGGTAATGCTTTGCATATTGTATTATATTTACATTAATTTAAATTCTAATTCCCTTTTAGAGTACCAAGGTAGAGATAAAGGAGGTTTTGACTGGTCTCAGTTATATTGTGTAATTTGTTGCAGAGTTGGCAATGAACCCTTCCTTGTCTTGGGATTTGGAGGTTTTCTTTGTTATAGTACTCTGTCTCAAACTCTGTGACTCCTACTGTTTTAGCGCAATCCTCTATAAGCCCTTGCTGTTTACATGTTCTTGTAGCGGTAGCTAAAATAGCTTTGTATTCATACACCATCTACAGAATAGAGAGGTAACTATCACTCAAGAAGCCCATAGCTTTTGAATTATTACCCTAATCAGAAATTTGAAAAAAGTTTTTCTCTCTGCTGGATTACATGTATGCAATATTAAGTTATTAAGGCAAAAAAAAAAAAACAAAAAAAAAACCTGTAGCTACTGCTCCCCAAACCCCCCCACCCCAGCAGGATCTAGAGTATAAAAGTAAGCTTGAAATTTTGAGGCCTACAGACCCAGTTGCTGTATTGTCTTTTCTACTGAAATCCTTTTTGTTCTCATTGCTCTAGTCTGGGGGTTTTCCACTGCCATTTGGTTTTTGGGGCTTCCCTGGTGACTCAGATGGTAAAAAAAGAATCTACTTGCAGTGTGGGAGACCTGGGTTCGAGATTCCTGGGTTGGGAAGAGCCCCTGGAGGAGGGCAAGGCAACCCACTCCAGTATTCTTGCCTGGAGAATCCCCACGGACAGAGGAGCCTGGCGGGCTACGCCAAACAGTCGGACACGACTGAACGAATAAACGCAGCACATTTGGTGTTTGAGTTCATCAGCTGAGTGCCACGCCAGAAACACTGCAGTGTCTAGTGTTTTCATCCCTTTCCCTTGATATATATGGGCCATTTTAGTGTCATTTGAGTAGTTGCTTTGTCAACTTAGAAAAATACCAGTTGTATGTATAATTTGTATTTGTGAGAAGTAGTTTTCTTTCAGGTCCTCATTCTTATTGACCACCCCATGCCTAATATGCAGACAGCTGTCACGGTGGGACAAAATATGACATACTCTGAAAGTCCTTTCCCACTTGGGAATTGCTATTTATTTGATGGATTTTAATGAAAGTAGAGTCGCTCTAGATTAGTGATCACATCATCATGATTATCTGGGTCGTGAAGATCTTTTTTGTACAGTTCTTCCGTGTATTCTTGCCACCTCTTCTTAATATCTTCTGCTTCTGTTAGGTCCCTACCATTTCTGTCTTTTTTCGAGCCCATCTTTGCATGAAATGTTCCCTTGGTATCTCTGATTTTCTTGAAGAGATCTCTAGTCTTTCCTATTCTGTTGTTTTCCTCTATTTCTTTGCATTGATCACTGAAGAAGGCTTTCTTATCTCTCCTCGCTATTCTCTGGAACTCTGCATTCAGATGCTTATATCTTTCCTTTTCTCCTTTGCTTTTCGCCTCTCTTCTTTTCACAGCTGTTTGTAAGACCTCCCCAGACAGCCATTTTGCTTTTTTGCATTTCTTTTCCATGGGGATGGTCTTGATCTCTGTCTCCTGTACAATGTCACGAACTTCATTCCATAGTTCATCAGGCACTCTATCTATCAGATCTAGGCCCTTAAATCTATTTCTCACCTCCCCTGTATAGTCATAAGGGATTTGATTTAGGTCATACCTGAATGGTCTAGCGGTTTTCCCTACTTTCTTCAATTTAAGTCCGAATTTGGCAATAAGGAGTTCATGATCTGAGCCACAGTCAGCTCCCGGTCTTGCTTTTGTTGACTCTATAGAGCTTCTCCATCTTTGGCTGCAAAGAATATAATCAATCTGATTTCGGTGTTGACCGTCTGGTGATGTCCATGTGTAGAGTCTTCTCTCTCGTGTTGTTGGAAGAGGGCTATGACCAGTGCATTTTCTTGGCAAAACTCTATTAGTCTTTGCCCTGCTTCATTCTGCATTCCAAGGCCAAATTTGCCTGTTACTCCGGCTGTTTCTTGACTTCCTACTTTTGCATTCCAGTCCCCTATAATGAAAAGGACATCTTTTTTGGGTGTTAGTTCTAAAAGATCTTGTAGGTCTTCATAAAACCGTTCAACTTCAATTTCTTCAGCGTTACTGGTTGGGGCATAGACTTGGATAACTGTGATATTGAATGGTTTGCCTTGGAGACGAACAGAGATCATTCTATCATTTTTGAGATTGCATCCAAGTATTGCATTTCGGACTCTTTTGTTGAGCATGATGGCTACTCCATTTCTTCTGAGGGATTCCTGCCTGCGGTAGTAGATGTAATGGTCATCTGAGTTAAATTTACCCATTCCAGTCCATTTTAGTTCGCTGATTCCTAGAATGTTGACGTTCACTCTTGTCATCTGTTGTTTGACCACTTCCAATTTGCCTTGATTCATGGACCTGACATTACAGGTTCCTATGCAATATTGCTCTTTACAGCATCGGACCTTGCTTCTATCACCAGTCACATCCACAACTGGGTATTGTTTTTGCTTTGGCTCCATCCCTTCATTCTTTCTGGAGTTATTTCTCCACTGGTCTCCAGTAGCATATTGGGCACCTAATGACCTGGGGAGTTCCTCTTTTGGTATCCTGTCATTTTGCCTTTTCATACTGTTCATGGGGTTCTCAAGGCAAGAATACTGAAGTGGCTTGCCATTCCCTTCTCCAGTGGACCACATTCTGTCAGACCTCTCCACCATGATCTGCCCTTCTTGGGTTGTCCTATAGGCATGGCTTGGTTTCACTGAGTTAGACAAAGGCTGTGGTCCTAGTGTGATAAGATTGACTAGTTTTCTGTGAGTATGGTTTCAGTGTGTCTGCCTTCTGATGCCCTCTTGCAACACTTACCTTTGGAATGTGAAGTCAAGTGGGCCTTAGAAAGCATCATTACGAACAAAGCTAGTGGAGGTAATGGAATTCCAGTTGAGTTGTTTCAAATCCTGAAAGATGATGCTGGGAAAGTGGTGCACTCAATATGCCAGCAAATTTGGAAAACTCAGCAGTGGCCACAGGGCTGGAAAAGGTCAGTTTTCATTCCAATTCCAAAGAAAGGCAATGCCAAAGAATGCTCAAACTACTGCACAGTTGCACTCATCTCACATGCTAGTAAAGTAATCCTCAAAATTCTCCAAGCCAGACTTCAGCAATACATGAACTGTGAACTCCCTGATGTTCAAGCTGGTTTTAGAAAAGGCAGAGGAACCAGAGATCAAATTGCCAACATCTCCTGGATCATGGAAAAAGCAAGAGAGTTCCAGAAAAACATCTATTTCTGCTTTCTTGACTATGCCAAAGCCTTTGACTGTGTGGATCACAAGAAACTGGAAAATTCTTTAAGAGATGGGAATACCAGACCACCTGACCTGCCACTTGAGAAATCTGTATGCAGGCCAGGAAGCAACAGTTAGAACTGGACATGGAACAACAGACTGGTTCCAAATAGGAAAAGGAGTACCTCAAGGCTGTGATTTGTCACCCTGCTTATTTAACTTCTATGCAGAGTACATCATGAGAAACGCTGGACTGGAAGAAACACAAGCTGGAATCAAGATTGCCGGGAGAAACATCAATAACTTCAGATATGCAGATGACACCACCCTTATGGCAGAAAGTGAAGAGGAACTAAAAAGCCTCTTGATGAAAGTGAAAGAGGAGAGTGAAAAAGTTGGCTTAAAGCTCAGCATTCAGAAAATGAAGATCCTGGCATCTGGTCCCATCACTTCATGGCAAATAGATGGGGAAACAGTGGAAACAGTATCAGACTTTATTTTGCGGGGCTCCAAAATCACTGCAGATGGTGATTGCAGCCATGAAATTAAAAGACGCTTACTCCTTGAAGAAAAGTTATGACCAACCTAGATAGCATATTCAAAAGCAGAGACATTACTTTGCCGACTAAGGTCTTTCTAGTCAAGCCTATGGTTTTTCCTGTGGTTATGTATGGATGTGAGAGTTGGACTGTGAAGAAGGCTGAGCGCCAAAGAATTGATGTGTTTGAACTGTGGCGTTGGAGAAGACTCTTGAGAGTCCCTTGGACTGCAAGGAGATCCAACCAGTCCATTCTGAAGGAGATCAACCCTGGGATTTCTTTGGAAGGCATGATGCTAAAGCTGAAGCTCCAGTACTTCGGACACCTCATGTGAAGTGTTGACTCATTGGAAAAGACTCTGATGCTGGAAGGGATTGGGGGCAGGAGGAGAAGGGGACGACCGAGGATGAGATGGTTGGATGGCATCACTGACTCGATGGACATGAGTCCTAGTGAACTCTGGGAGTTGGTGATGGACAGGGAGGCCTGGCGTGCTGCGATTCATGGGGTCGCAAAGAGTCGGACATGACTGAGTGACTGAACTGAACTGAAGTGAGCGTCATTGTTAAAAAGCTGGGGTATGAAGCCAGATAAACCTATCTTTTGCATCTTGGTTCTTCGACTTCATAGAAGTATGACTTTGGGTGAAACTCTTAACTTTCTGGGCCTTATGCAATTTTAGGGATTAAAAAACACATATCTCAAGGAGTTGTTGAAATTAAATGAGATAATACTTGCAGAGTGCCTGATATGATACCCACTGGTATACAACCTATAGATAGCCGTAATACTATGTGTAATCCTTGAGTTTCAATGGATATTGGCTTGGACTTCATATCTCTTATCAGTGATTCTGTTTATACTCGCTGACATTTCTGGACTTTTTTCTAGTTGGATATCATTTCTAGTGCTATGAAAGAGTTTATTAAAAACCATGACATGTATTTCCAACTAGTATTTTTATTTTCTGTTTTAAATAGAAATACTTGTACTGTATACAGTATCATACTATTGTACTGACTGAAATCTAACGGTTATCATCTCTGCTTAATTATTTGCTTTTTTTCTTGAGAATTTGTTGTAGCTTACAGAATTTTAAAAATGCAGACACAGAAGGTTGAGTTAATGTCACTTCTCAATTCTTGACACACTTTTCTCATTGATCCATAGAATGACCTTCTTTTTGTTCATTTGTTTTGATTAAAATATTTGAATTTAGTTTTCTGTTGGGAATAAGCAATTAAGGAACTTTTTCTTAAAAAGTGGGTCTTTGATGCTGTGTGAGGGCTTTCAGTAGTTGCAGTGAGTGGGAGCTACTCTAGTTGTGGTGTGCAGGCTTCTCATTGCAGGGGCTTCTCTTGTTGTGGGACATGGACTCTAGGGTGCACGGACTTCAGTAGTGTCAGCCCACAGGCTCTGGAGTGCAGGCTCGGTAGTTGTGGCACACGGGCTTAGTTGCCCTGCAACAGGTGGAATCTTCCCGGACCAGGGACCAAACCTGTGTTCCCTTCATTGGCAGGCAGATTCTTTATCACTGGACACGAAGGTATTCTGGAACTTTGTTTTTCTAATGCCAAGGCTCTGAGGTCAAGGGAAGCCAGAATATATCATCATGATATGTTGTTGTTCACTCGCCAAGTTGTGTCCAGCTCTTTGCAACCCCATGGACTGTAGCATGCCAGGCTTCCCTGTCCTTCACTGTCTCCTGGAGTCAGCTCTAATTCATGTCCATTGAGTCGATGATGCCATCCAACCATCTCATCCTCTCTTGCCCCCTGTTCTTCCTGCCCTCAAGTTTTCCCAGCACTGGGGTATTTTCCAGTGAGACAGCTCTTTGCATCAGGTGGCCAAAGGGTTGGAGCTTCAGCTTCAGCACCAGCAACATGACCTGTCACCATGACAGGATGTTAGAAGTAGGCGTCACATGCAGGATCCTTTAGTCAGGTACTTCTTAACCTTTTTTTTTTCTTTTTAGTGTCTCATCCTTTTAAATTAATTAGAAAAATTGAAACTTCCCTCTTTTAAAAATCACATATCTAGCCAGAACTTCTCAGACAATTGAGGAATTGAGGCCCAGAAAGGTAGGGTCACAGTAGTACTCACCATAAAGATGGCAGTCACTTTTGGACCATTTGTGAGGAATCATGATCTCCAGTGGTACCCAAGCTCACACAGCTCATTGTGGACTCCTGTTAGAGTGTTCTCTTCATTCTCATATTGACTCTCCTGAGCCCTTCTTCCTTCCTTAATTTTTTTTCATTTTTATAATTGCATACTTAACCCATTTCTTCTGGTTATTTCACATTGCATTAAGTTGGGTTCCTTTTCAGAACCTAGTCTCTCCTCGTCTTGCCTTTTTGGGTGACAATTAGGTTGGCATCAAATGAATAACCCAAATAATAAATATGAATCATCCATACAGCAAAACAGTAAGGCAAATGTCCTGTCATCACGCTCTTAAAAATGGGTATTATTCAGGACTGGTTTATCTTTTGAGGAATTTTTGCTTTCAATTCTGACACTAAAAAAGAAGTAAATCAGATTCCATAAAGGTAGAAATTAAAGCAAATATATTGCCAATGGCCAACTCAGAGCCTGGCACACAGGGAGTACTTGGTGAATGCCTGTCAAATGAATATAAGCCTCCACAGGAGCAAGAGCTATAAATCCTGGGGCTGCTCCTGTTGGGGAGCCAGTTCTCAGATTTGTGTAAGGCACCATGATCTGTGCTCAGGAAGGGAGGGCAATGAATGAGTATTTGTGAAACGCTTTTCAGTGTGCCAGGTGTTTCCATCACACTGCTAAATTTATCTCCACAACAGCTTTCTGGGTTTGTGCCTCTTCATTCTTCTCATTTTTTGGATGAAAAAGTGGGAGCTCAAAGTGTTTAAATGAGTTGCTTGAAATGTTTGAATTTGAATTGGGATCTTTCTGACTCCAAAGCCTTACACTTTCCAGACATCATTAGCACAGCAAGAAGAGTTACTGCCTGTACTGTCTATCATCGTTATCATTGTTGTTGTCGTTGCCTCTATAATAGAGTTTTTTGTTATTTAAAGTAGTTATTTATTTGGGTGTGTCGGCTCTTAGTTGCGGCATGTGGGAGCTTCCTTTCTGGCACAGGGGATCTTTCAGTTGTGGCATGTGGGATCTAATTTCCTGACCAAGGATTGAACCTGGCCCCCCTGCATTGGGAGCACAGTCTTAGCCACTGAACCACCAGGGAAGTCCTGAGTTTACTGCAGTTGTCCTCAAATAGCAGCCACCTGCTTCCAAAGAGTGTCAGCCACCAATGGCTCAAGTGGCCAGAGTCTCTAGGGCCTCCTGTTCCTCGCACACCAGTCTGCTTGGTGTGCACACAAATGATTACCTGAGTAGGTGGTTCCCCGAGTTCCCTTCCAACTATTCACCTGAAAAAGACTTTATAGTTGGGATCTACTGCTCTGCCTATGTGGTTTCTATGTCTTAGATGGAAAAGTGGATTAGAAGGCAGAAGACTTCCCTACATGGAAAGGCGGCTGCTTCCCCACCCTCTCCACTTCCCCTGTCGGTTGCTAGAAGGGTCGGCAGCGACACGAGATCAATTCCAGAGTTTGGGGAGTCCTGGATGGTTGGCAGATGAGATCATTTGATTCTAGTGAAACTTCCCAGCTGCCCTGAATTCAGTCTTCCAGAGAACCATCCTTTTATTACTAGATTGAATTGTAGGATAAGAAAAGTGCTTTGAGCATCTTTAGACCACACATGTAACACTACAGCATACTTCAGCCGGAGAATTTGGAGTGGGGCCTCTTAGGAACAAAAGAAGTACAGGCACATTACCTGTGTGTTGTGTGTGTATCTGTTTGGTCTTGAGATTCATTGCTTGATGAAAGTGCCATTAATTTCCCAATTTTTCTTAGCTTAGGCATACAGTGGTCATTCTTAATTGCTTAATACTTCTGGGCTTTTATTTGACCTCTAACTTTTCTCTTGACTTTTCTATCTGCTCTCATCACTGTACTTTGAAAATCTTCTGTTTGGAAAGCAGTAGAGAAACATGAAGGTGTGTCTAGAACAAAATCTTGAATCAGGGAAGGCTGCCCAGGTTGGCATTTAATGGCGGTAGGTCTGGCACTGTGAAAGTCACTCAGTCGTGTCTGACTCTTTGCGACCCGTAGACTATTCCAAGTCCTTGGAATTCTCCAGGCCAGAATACTGGAGTGGGTAGCTTTTCCCTTCTCTAGGGGATTTTCCCAACCCGGGGATCAAACCCAGGTCTCCTGCATGGCAGGCAGATTCTTGACCAGCTGAGCCACCCAGGTTTGTTCGTATTTTATACTGCATATTTCTGTACACACCTGAACCTCTGCATTGAGGTGCTTAATCCTGTGGCGGTGGTGTGAAGAATGCCTAGATTTCCCGAACAAATTAGGTAAGGGGGTTAATCAGAATCAACACTGGGTAAAAGGAGGTCTTAGTGGAAGTGCCTAAGTATTGTTCAAACACAGGGGATAAATGTGTTCTGCTTTACTTGGCCAGAACAATGTCTCAAGCTGGTGATTAGGCTCTACTCCAGGTTTAACCTCAGGCAAAATTTATGCAGCTCTACTACTGTGTGTCAGGTAATTAAAGGGGAAATATTTGCTTAAAGTAGAGTGTTTTTTAATTAAACATGAAAAAAAAATGCAAAGGGAAGTTGGCAGTAGGGAAATTGTTCTTAACTTTTCCTCTAAAAACACTGAGAACTTCAAGAAAAAGGCCGATGTCAGATGTTTTAGTCATGGCTGTGTGATAAGTCTGTGCAGAGCATTATTCAGCTGTGCTGGAATTCTGAAATTCTTCTTCTGTCTTTGCATTGAAGAACTTGGAGGTGTTAGGGTCGAAACAATGCCTTAGTTGAAACATAATGCCCCTTGCCATTTTCTGCTAACCAGTAATGATTCACTTGATAGAGAAGGAGTTCTTTAATTTAAAATAAGAGCCATTTATAAGCCTAGTAGATAATTGTGCAGATCTTGATTTGGGAAGCACAGCTATAGCGGGAAGTTTGTAGGCTGACAAAAACAGGGGAGGGATTAAAAACTTCTACTCACTGTGATTAACTAGCATGCTGGTTGGATTATTTTACATCCAAAGTTTCTGTTAATGGGTCCACCACTCTGCTCATCACTAAGGGTTGAAACTCCATCAGCTTTGATTTAACTCTAGACCCCAGGCCTTAAGGATTCTGCATCCACAAAGCCTCATCCTTAATATCTGTTGTAAAATGGACTGTGACCCTGGCAGTTTCCTGCCTAGGTCATTTTAATAACATCCTCGCCCAGTTTTCCTATCTGACCTTCCTTGTTGCTGTCCATCTTGCCCAGTGTAACTAGAATAGTTTTACCTGAGGCTCAGTTTTGATGATGGTACTCAGTTTCTTCAGACTTTGCATAAAATTTGAGTTTTTCCCTGCCACCGCCCTTGGACAACTTTAGCACCACATCTGACAATTGTTTTTCCTACATGTACTCTGCATTCCTAAGGATTTCCCTGTTGGTTCAGACAGTAAAAAAATCTGTCTGCAATGCAGGAGACCCTGGTTCAATCTCTGAGTCGGGAAGAGCCTGAAGAAGGGCATGGCAATCCACTCCAGTATTCTTGCCTGGAGAATCCCATGGACAGAAGAGCCTGGCAGGCTACAGTCCATGGGGTCTCAGAGCGCCAGAAATGACTGAGTGACTAACACTTTCACTTTGTACTCCAGCCATTTTTGAACTGTTTCAGCCATTCCTTCAATACCCTTCTGCAGGTCACTTATCCCACTGCCTTACCTGTGCCCTTGGCTCTAGGCTCCTAACTAATTCCTTTTTATTCTATTTTTTAAAATTGAAGTTTCATTGCTTTTCAATGTTGGATTAGTTTCAGGTGTATAGCAAAGTGATTCAGATGTAAATATATATCTATTCCTTTTCAGATTCTTCTCCATTGCAGGTTATTACGAAATTTTGAGTAGAGTTCCCTGTGCTGTATGGCAAGTGCTTGTTGGTTATCTATTTTATTTCTAATAGTGCATACATGTTAATTCCAAACTCCTAATTTATCCCTGCTCCCCTTCAGTAGTCATGTTTGTTTTCTGTGTCTGTTGGTCTATTTCTATTTTGTATATAAGTTCATTTGTATCATTTAAAACTTAACTTTAAAAATTATTATTTCATTAATTTGTTTGGCCACACTCTACAGCATGTGGGATCTTAGCTCCCCAACCAGGCATTGAATCAGCTCCTCCTGTAGTAGAAGTACATAGTTTGAATTGCTAGACCATTAGAGAAATCCTTGTATCTTTTTTTTTTAGATTCCACATATAAATGAAATCATATGATATTTGTCCTTCTCTGTGTGACTTACTGCACTTAGTGTGATAATCTCTAGGTCCATCCACATTGCTGCAAACTGCATTATTTCATTCTTTTTATGGGCTTCCCTGGTAGCTCAGCTGGTAAAGAATCAGGTCCATCCACATTACCGCAAATAGCATTATTTCATTCTTTTTGTGGCTAATATTCCCTTGTATGCATATGTACAATTTCTTTATCCACTCATCTGCCGAAGGACATTTAGGTTGCTTCTATGTCTTGCCTGTTGTAATAGTGCTGTGGTGAACATTGCGGTGCATGTATCTTTTCAAATTATGGTTTTCTCCTCATATGTACCCAAGAGCAGGATTGTATGGTCATACAGTAGCTCTGTTTTTAGGTTTCTAAAATACCTCCATAAAACCCAGTCAGTAAATGGGCAGAATGTCCAAATATACGTTTTTCCGAAGGAGACATACAGATGACCAAAAGGCACATGAAAAATGTTCAACATCGGTAACTAAAAATAAATTATTAATAATAATTTTTATTATTCTAACAAACAATAATTTATTGTTTTAATAATTTTTCTAATATTTTTATTGTTTTTATTAAAGCTTATTTTTTATTCTAATAAAAATTATTAGATAAATGCAGATAAAAACTACAATTAGATTTCACCTCACACTGGTCAGAATGACCATCATTGAGAAGTCTACAAATAGTAAATACTGGAGAGGTGTGGAGAAAAAGGAGCCTTCCTACACTGTTGGTGGGAGTCTGCTTTCGTGAAGGCCTTGCTTGTTCTCTTAGTGGACTGAGTGGACTAAGACCTCGTTACGCCCTGTAGTATAGTAAGCTTTGTGGCGGGTTTGTCTTCTTTCACTAGATTACGTGCTCCTTTCGAGTTAGACCTGTGTACTGGTCACCCTTGCCATTGTCCACCATGTATTACCGTGTGAAGTCACGCTGCCCCTTCTCTAAATGTCTTGTATTAATGGTGCAGCGGTGTGTAAAATTGGCGTGTTAACAGTTATCCTCCAGGATTGTTCTCTGGAGCACATCGGAGAATTTATTTGGATATGCAGCTCTGTGCCTGTCACGCACCCAGTAGCCTCTTGATAAATAGTATGGTGGTTGTACCAGATGGCCGTGTCCACCGGCCTGTGATTTTTGAGTCTCTGCTCTTCCAGTTCTTCATCAACAAAATGGAAATAATGGTAGTATTTACTCATAGGATTTTGTGAGGATTAAATGAGTCTGTATATTTAAAGCACTTAGAATAGCACCCGGCAGTTTGTAAGCCTGCATCATCCAGTTCAGAAGACGTGAATCTCACGTGGCTTCCAAGCACTTGAAATGTGGCTGGTCCAAGCTGAGATGTACTGTAAGTATAAAATATCTGTTAGAACCTTGGGGTGAAAAATAGAAAGCTGACTATCTCAGTTTTTTAAATTTCATGTTGAAATGATAATTTGATAAGTTTGGGTTAAGTAAACTATATTATTCCATCTTCCCCCACCCAGTTTTATTGAGGTATAATTTGACCTACATCAGTATATAAGTTTAAGGTTTACATCTAATGATGTGATTTATATACATCATGAAGTGATTATCACAGTAAAGTTCATGAACATTCATCATCTCATGTAGATAACAAATTAAAGAAATAGAAAATATCTTAGGATAACACTTAGGATTTACTCTCTTAACAACCTTCATGTAGGACATACAGAAATGTTAATTATGTTTATCATGTTGTACATTATACCCCTAGCACTTCTTTATCTTATAACTGGGAGTTTGTACCTTTTGACTGCCTTCATCCAAAAAATTAATGTCACCTTTAAAAAAACCTAATGTGCCTACTAGAAAACTTTAAATTACCTGTGTGGTTCACATATGTTTGTGGTACAGCACTGCTGCATTACTGTGGGACGTTGTTAGCTTTTGTTAGCATATTGTCGTTATTTTTATTTATTTTTTCTTGCAGTGGTGGTTTCTGCATACTCCTCCCCTCCTCTTTGTTTCTTTCTCCAGTTAAGTACTGGAATTCAGTGATGCTGGGTAGGAACATTTAGGAAAGAAAGGTGTTTTTGGATAAGATAAAGCTTAGGTCAAATAGGGAACAAAGAGGTGAGCAGCTTCTGACCTTAAGTTAAGGAAGACTTGACTCAGCTACTTCAGAGCCATGTGCTCTGAGTTACTAATGTAATCTTTCTGTTTTCTTGGAGATAGAGACTTCCCTCTGTAGCTCCCTTCTGGTCTTCCCTGTTACAAGGAGGAAGATCTGCTTGGTTGTCATTGTTGGATGTCCACTTATAATAATAAAAATAGAAGCTTATTGAAAAAGAAGAAATCAGAATTAAGGATGTAAGAAAATTGGTTCATAAAGAATGAGTTTGTTTTTCATTAAGGAAATGAATGTAGAAGAAAACATTTTAAAAGAGCAGAAAGACCTAAAAATACTTGAAAAAGAAAGTGAAAGTCACTCAGTCTGACTTTTGCGACCCCGTGAACTATATGGTTCATGGAATTCTCCAGGTCAGAATACTGGAGTGGGTAGCCTTTCCCTTCTCTAGGGGATCTTCCCAACCCAGGGATTGAACCCAGGTCTCTCGCATTACAGGTGGATTCTTTACCAGCTGAGCCACAAGGGAAGCAAAAACAAACAAACAAACAAAAAAACACACAACCAACAAAACTTGGTTATCTTAATTCCAAGCAGTCTGCAGCTTTGATGAATTCTTCTTCTCTACAATAACTTGACACCATGACTGTGATTGGAGATCATGGCTGAAGAACTTTCAGACTGTTTGATGTATGTCACTTCAAATGATCTTGTAAAATGCACATCCCATAAACTGAAGGTTGGGTTTGGGCACATCCCACACTTAGTGTTGTCCTTTTTGGCAGTGAATTTGCTGTTGACTTTAGCCATCATAGGCTCATAACTAGCCTGTCATTCCGAGGGTGATTTAAGAGTTTGATTTGGGCAGTCTCTTTAAGGAGGTTGGTCAAACAGATGTGTGTAAGTTACTGATTATGTGTTCAGTAATTTCCTGGGGTCTTACTTCCCCTTCATTGCTTTTCTTGGTAGCTGGTTCTCGGCAATGAATAGTTATACTGTGAGCGATGGGAGTGTGGCAAACTAGATAGAGATAATAATTTGAAGTGCTGGTTTCCTTTGAGATCCTAAGGTACAGTGAGTAGCATTATCTCTCTGAGTGCCTTAGAACTAATAGGGAACAAAAAGGCACTTGCCAATCCCAGTGGACAGATGTGGTTTATTTCTCTTGCTAAGTCTTTGGGAGGGCAGAATCACGGTAATGTAGAGAAGCCCCCTAGCTATTCTGTGGGTGTGGCCATGGGCACATGATGTTAACTTTCCCTGCTTCTGTTTCAAATAAGAATCTTTGAGCTATTCTTCTTGTTGAAACAAGATCTATCTTGTTATTTCAGATACACCGTTTCAGGTGATGGTCGGTCACCTGTTTACCCATGAAGTAATAAGTTACAAAAGAAGGCAGTGTAACTGTGATCTCTGTGTTTGGGTTTGCATGCTGTTTCTGAATACATAAATCCAAACTTGGACAATTTAGGTGTGTGTTTTTTTTTTTTTTAATTAGCAAACACAGGTTTATGAAAGGAGTCATCATAGATTTCTTTTAAACAGTAAGCTTCTCTAGGGCCTTTGAATATTTGAGTTGCAATATTATTGATCACAACTTCAAAAAAAATGTCTGTTGTGTAAAGCCAGACATGTTTATATATCTATGCCAGTAAAGACTTAGGAGGTGCCTGTGTGTAAATGTGTGTGTGTTTGTGTACATGTGTGTGCTCCCATGCTAGCCCACTAAGTACCTGAATATATACCTCCCTGCTTTCTTTACCTTATAGACAAGGCTGAACATTGCTCATTGCTCTTGCCTGGTACATGTCCACTCTCATCTCACTGCAAGTGTCAGGGCAACACGCAAAATCGTAAATGAGGAGATGGAACAAGTGGGACCAGAAAACTGTGTCCACAGCCCAGTGGTCCATGTCACCATTCTTCTGCTTCTGGCATATATTGCATAATCAGGAGAGACGAGACAAGCCAAATCCTTTTAGTACACCATGTCTGGGGAGGTTATAGAGTCCCAGAGGTTCGTTTCTTTTTGCCATTGTAACAGTCTTGATTGTGACAAGGAATCTTGGAAGTCACATGAGAATGTCATGAAAACCCCATCCCCATTACTGTTGTTTCTGCTGGACACTTTCTGCTTAGGGAATACATTTCATTTGTTAAAAGAAAAAAAAAAACTGAGTGAAAGCACCTATGTTCTTTGCATTGAAGTCACATACAAAAATACCTTCCCTTATACAGTTCAACCTAAGCTCTTGTAGTACAATGGGCTTTATTTATTTGTATGTCTAAAGAGTAGTTTTAAAGCAATTAGAAGCTTTTTATGAATACTTAAAATGATCACTTCTTCCTTTTCTTACAGGAATGTCAGACTCAGATTGTTAAGGATCTGAAAATAATGGCTTTCCTCTTATGTCCATAATGGTAATTTTATGGCAAGAAAGAGCTACAGGAATTTTTTCCTATCTTGAAATTGTATTCTTTGCTTTGTAGATAAAAAGTTATACCAGGATATATTAGCTCATGTGTATTTGTTAGTGTTGCCTTTGTCCTGTTAATTAGCATAATATTAATTAAAAATGCTTGCTAAGAGGGTTCTGTTTTTGCTGGTTGTGAACTTTTTCAGAAATTATAGCAAAATAAGTATTTCGAATGTTCCAACTAGAATATGTTAGTTTAAAAAAAGAATAAATTTTCTTTGAATCTTTGCAGCTGTAGTTTACTTTCCAGGCATGAGAAATATCTATTTTATTAAGTCCTGCGAGGAATATGTGTCACATACATTTAAGAAAAATCTATTTAAGATGAAACATTCCAAAAATGACTTCCCCCTGGTGTGAAGTAAAACAAAAGCCCCAACTGCATCTCTGCCTGTGGTAATGACAAACTGCAGGCAGGTGAGGTTCATGGGGATGGTCTCACACCTGCACCACGAGCTTGGGGAACAGCTGGGTCTGGAGCTGGCGTCTGGCCTTGCTTTCTGTTTGATGAGAGACCAGCTCTCAGGCTGAGGGCCCCGCACACTTGCACAGAAGACTGAGTGTTTTTCAAAAGGCAAGGGGGACTGTGGGTGGCTAGTGTTCCCTGATTTTGTGAATCTTTTTCCCTGAGATGGGGTGGTTGAAGAAGCCTCCGCTCAAGCCCCACCTACAAACCCAAGCCCCTTATATCAGTCCTGAGCTCTGTCCGTGAAAGGAGTGTCACTCGGGAGGCTCTGAGATAAAGATCCTTGTCCACTTCAGTCCTAGTTCTGTACAGCCAGGGGGCAGACCGCAGGCCTGATGAATGGCTCCAGTTCAGTTCAGTCGCTCAGTCATGTCCGACTCTTTGTGACCTCACGGACTACAGCACGCCAGGCTTCCCTGTCCATCACCAACTCCCGGAGTTTACTCATATTCATGTCCATTGAGTCGGTGATGCCATCCAACCATCTCAGCCTCTGTCGTCCCCTTCTCCTCCCACCTTTGATCTTTCCCAGCATCTGGGTCTTTACAGATGAGTCCGTTTTTTGCATCAGGTGGCCAAAGTATTGGAGTTTCAGCTTCAACATCAGTCCTTCCAACGAACACCCAGGACTGATCTCCTTTAGGATGGACTGGTTGGATCTCCTTGCTGTCCAAGGGACTCTCAAGAGTCTTCTCCAACACCACAGTTCGAAAGCATCAATTCTTCGGCGCTCAGCTTTCTTTATAGTCCCAACTCTCACATCCATACGGGACTACTGGAAAAACCATAGCTTTGAATAGACGGACCTTTGTTGGTAAAGTAACATCTCTGCTTTTTAATATGCTGTCTAGGTTGGTCATAGCTTTTCTTCCAAGGAGTAAGGGTATTTTAATTTCATGGCTGCAGTCATCATCTGCAGTGATTTTGGAGCCCCCCAAAATAAAGCCTGTCACTGTGTCCACTGTTTCCCCATCTATTTCCCATGAAGTGATGGGACCAGATGCCATGATCTTAGTTTTCTGAATGTTGAGTTTTAAGCCAACTTTTTCACTCTCCTCTTTCACTTTCATCAAGAGGCTCTTTAGTTCTTCTTCGCTTTCTGCCATAAGGGTGGTGTCATCTGCATACCTGAAGTTAGTGATATTTCTCCCGGTTATCTTGATTCCAGCTTGTGCTTCATCCAGACCAGCATTTCTCATGTTGTACTCTGCATATAAATTAAATAAGCAGGGAGACAGTATACAGCCTTGACGTGCTCCTTTCCTGATTTGGAACCAGTTTGTTGTTCCGTGTCCAGTTCTAACTGTTGCTTCTTGACCTGCATACAGATTTCTCAGGAGGCAGGTCAGGTGCTCTGGTATTCCCATCTCTTGAAGAATTTTCCATGGTTTGTTGTGATCCACAAAGTCAAAGGCTTTGGCATAGTCAATAAAGCAGAAGTAGGTGTTCTTCTGGAACTCTGTTGCTCTTTCCATGATCTACCGGATGTTGGCAATTTGATTTCTGGTTCCTCTGCCTTTTCTAAAACCAGCTTGAACATCTGGAAGTTCATGGTTCACGTATTGTTGAAGCCTGGCTTGGAGAATTTTGAGCATTACTTTACTAGCGTGTGAGATGAGTACAATTGTGCAGTAGTTTGGACATTCTTTGGCATTGCCGTTCTTTGGGATTGGAATGAAAATTGACCTTTTCCAGTCCTGTGGCTACTGCTGAGTTTTCTCAATTTGCTGGCATATTGAGTGCAGCACTTTCACAGCATCATCTTTTAGAATTTGAAATGGTGCAACAGGAATTCCATCACCTCCTCTAGCTTTGTTCATAGTGATGCTTCCTGAGGCCTACTTGACCTCGCATTCTGGGATATCTAGCTCTACGTGAGCGATCACACCATTGTGGTTATCTGGGTCATGAAGATCTTTTTGTATAGTTCTGTGTATTATTGGCACCTCTTCTTAATATCTGCTGCTTCTGTTAGGTCCATACCATTTCTATCCTTTATCGAGCCCATCTTTGCATGAAATGTTCCCTTGGTATGTCTAATTTTCTTGAAGAGATCTCTAGTCTTTGCCATTCTGTTTTTTTCCCTCTATTTCTTTGCACTGATCATTGAGGAAGGCTTTCTTATCTCTCCTTGCTATTCTTTGGAACTCTGCATTCAAGTGGGTATATCTTTCCTTTTCTCCTTTGCCTTTCGCAAATGGCTGAATGGCTCCTCCCCCAACCAATTCCCAGGGTAACTCCAGAGTAGCTGAGGGCGTTTGTGGGCAGGCAGGACCCTTCCTGGTACACCACTCAAAGCTGACTGCTGATGATGGCATATGTTTGTTGATGTTAATTATGTTTCATTCTTTTTTATTTATTTATGGCTTTGCTTGGTCTTTGTTACCACACCCAGGCTTTCTCTAGTTGAGGCCAGTGGGGGCTGCTCTTCATTGCACTGTGAGGGGCTTCTCATTGAAGTGCTCTCTCTTGTTGCAGAGCCGGGGCCCTAGAGGACGTGGGTTTCAGTAGTTGTGGTGCATAGGCTTAGTTGCCCTGCAGTATGTGGAATCTTCCCAGGCCGGGGATCGAACTGGTGCCCCCTGCATTGGCAGGCAGATTCTTAACCACTGGACCACTAGAAGTCCTGGTGGCATTGTTTGATTTAATTCTTTTTCACACTTCCAAAAAGAAAAGCTATCCATCCAACTGGTCAGTCTTATACTATGTATCTATATGTGAAGGGGAAGTCCAGGTTGATTTCAGTTTGAGACCTCCATCCCATCAACTAACCCAGCTTGGGGAAGGTTCATAGAAACTGCCAGGCTCACCCCTGTTTGGTGTCTTTGCTCACTCACGGCACTAAGGCCAGGTGTCTCCTTCTTCATCTGACCACGTGTTCTTCTCTTCCACTGTGCTGTGGTGGCTGATGCCTGCAGGAATTGCTTCCATTATATAGTTTCCCAGGGACACTGACTGGAAATGCTTTGCATTCTTGCTGTCTTAAGATGGGTTCCTTTTTCCCCCCTTAAACTTACTTACTTATTTAGCTGTGCTGGGACTTAGTTGAGGCATGCAGGATCTAGTTCCCCAACCAGGGATTAAACCCAGGCTCCCTGCATTGGGAGTGTGGAGTCCTAACCACTGGACCATGAGGGAAGTCCCTTAAGGTGAGTTCTGATGCCTCACTTACATACCTGGGTATCAATTTCTTGGAAGCCAGAGATCAAGAAGTCAGGTCCAGCCTTTAGATCGTTCTGGTTTGGTGGCCAAACTGAAAGTTTACTGTATATTGTTTGAAAATTTGCAGTTTCTATAAAAGACTGGGGAGATTCCATACAACAGTTCAGATTTCTAGCTTCCCTTGAAAAAAATTGAAGTATCTAGGCAAGGTTGTTTTCATTATAGTGGAAGTGTTGCAGGGAGGAAGCCAATTCTGATTCCATGTTGGAAATTGTTTCTTTGACTTGCTTTTTGTTGCTCTTGTTGTAATCATACTTAATAGCTTGCCTCAGAGGACCCTGCCCCTGTGCTTGACTGTAAACTGAAGTGCCTCTGTTCAGCTCATAGAAAGATAATTTGTCCTTACCCACCTGTGAGTAGAAGAAATTAACACACTCCTTCCAAAGGCTGGCCATTTCCTCGGAGATGTTTTGCAAGACTGAAGCCCCTTTCACTTTACTTCCCCACTGCCTCTCACTTTCTGTTCTGCCTTTTGATGTTCCTTGTTGCTTCTTTCTTTCTGATCTTTGAAAGAACCTGGCATCCAGACCGCCACAAGATAGTTCTTTTGAGGCACTAGCTTGCCATCTTCTCAGTCTGCTGGCTCCCTGATGAAAGTGTCTTTCTTGCCTCAGCAGCTTATCTCTTGGGTTCATTGGCCTGTTGTTGTGGGGAGCAGAGCAAACTTGGACTCGGTAACATAACTATGAGGTGTAGAAGCAGATTGTGGCCTCTACCCTTGGAATGATGGCTTTTAAACCTTTTTGACCAGTCATACATGAAACTCTCCTTACCACATGCCATTCATTTTTTCATGTTCTATTTCATGAGAGCACAGACGGTGGAATGCCGCTAAAATTACTTTGCCATCCGCTGTTGCTGGTGACCTGACCTGCACCTTGAGAAACAGGGATTTGGATCTAACTGCAGGCTTTGCTTGCCAGGCCCTTCCTCTCCCGCACAAAACTTAGTGGTGCTGGCCTCATGGGCGACTGCAGTTCCCCAGATTCAGTCATTCATGTGAAACCACACAATTGTCATTCATATTAAACCAGACAGCCCCACAGGACATCCAAACTGCTGTCCCTCTTTGGCTGTGGTTATCCAGGTGAGGGTTGATTTTTCAGGACTCCTCTCTTAAATCTGAAGACAAAGGCAGGGTGAATGTCTCTCTTTGGTCTTGCCATGGCTTTCTTGCCCAACCCCTGCCAAGAAAATGAATAGAGTGCTATGTGCTGCTTTGTGGAAGACCTCCAGGCCTGTCCTACAGATTACATAACACTGGGCCATAGGTACCAGGGACAGTTCATATTACAATGGGGTTCTTTTTATAAAGCAAATGAAGTTTTTAACTGTGACTTTAGTTGCTTTACATTTGCATTACAGATTTTTAAGTACTGTCATTAACTGGGATGGGTAAGGCTGGGGGCAGGAAAAGAGTAAAGGGATTTTTAGTTGTCTTCTCTACCTTTATCATTACTCATCAGGACCCTGCCCATCCTAGCATCAGTAAGAAATGATAAAGTACCCTTTTATACACTTCAAATTAAACACATATTTAGCTCTTCAAATTGTATTCCTTTAGGATATTGATAGAGTAGAATTTGAGTCGGAAGATGTGGCTTCTTCTGGCCACACTTTCGCATTTGTTTTCTGTGAACTTAGGCTAGATTTAATATACTGGGCTTTGATTGTCTCAGCAATTAAATGGGATGATGGAGATAACTCCCACCGGGCCCTGTCTCATTGATTTCTGAGCATCTCACGAGACTGTGTGTGACACACACATGCAAAAATGTAAGCCGCTTTGTCTTATTATGGGGTGCTGTGTTTTTAGGATGTACAGAATTACATTATCACAGCTACTTGGCCTGCTGCAGGTATTTTACACTAAGGTGACTCTTTTCCTTTTCACACCCTTTTGGGGTAGATAAGACTCGGCGTGATGACCCATTTCTGTCTTACATATATAGATGATAACTGAAGTCAAGATCTGCACTCCCCACATTACAACACAGTGTGTCTTCGTCTTGCAGACTTCCAAATTGCCATGCGCTCAGTTCAGAAAGGAATTCAGCAGGCACCCTAGCTTCATGTGTTGAAAGCTGAGGCTGAAATAAAAGTGTCGGATGCTTCTTTTATGATGTCCATAATAGAGACAGAAACTAAACTGAGAATGTCCTTGCTCCTCAAGCAGAACTCTTTCCCGAAGACTGAAGTGGTTGGATTTCTTCAATCAAAGGCATTTTAATTTTTTCATTAAAAAAAAAAAAAAGAACACCTTCTGGATGTTTTCAAATCTGTCCTAGTTCCAGTCTGTTGAGTGAGCACACTTAGGTCAACAAAGAGGGGTCCAGCAGGGGGCTTATTTTTGGTTCTTATCTCACTGTCAGCACCCCTTCCTCTGGCCTGCAGCCCCATCACCCACCTGCAGCTCTGAGACAATTCGTGTCTAATGAAGTCTTTGTTCTGACAAAGGACATGTAGACTTTGGCCATTTAAACCCCAACCAAATAAAGAATCCACTTAAGGATTTGACAGAGTTTAAAAAAGTTACATGGTTATCAATGTTACATCTGATTCCAGGGTTAGGAATGAACTCTTGTCAGATGGCAAAGGGGATCCTTTCCCATTTGTGTGGATGGTGAGAGGGAGAGGAGGTGGGGCTCTCTTCTATGGGGGACAGTGAAGTGCGTAAGAGTCTGTTTTTGGACTGGGAAGGTGAGAGATGTGTGTTCCATTATCAGCTTGCTGCCTTGGGCAAGTTGCTTTGAATATCTCTGGGCCTTATAGCCTTAGTGAAGTCGCTCAGTCGTGTCCAACTCTTTGCGACCCCATGGACACCAGGCTCCTCCATCCATGGGAGTTTCTAGGCAAGAGTACTGGAGTGGGTTGCCTTTTCCTTATGTCACCCAGGGCCTTTATTGTGGTCACTCTTATTTCCATTTTATGGATACCACTGAGGTTCTCTTGTCCCAGATCCTACAGCTTAGGAAATGGGTCGACTCAGGACTGGAACACAGGTTGATGTGATTCTGGACCCCAACACCTGTTAGCTTCTGTGCCTGTTTGTTTGAAGGAGCCTTCTTGCTAATATCACAGAATTCTGGGCTCTGCTCTTTGTCAAGTAACAAATTATAATGAAAGGAATCAAAGAAGTTATCCTGAAAATGATGGGTAATATGCATTACAAGAGAGAACTTGCAGCAGTATTTTACTTTCTTATTTCTTATTTATGTAATTCTACTTGTGCTTGAAAATTTTTAGAGGTAGAATATTGAAATATAGCCAGCACTTGCCACTGTCAGAAATACAGTCTGAAACTTTTGTTAGTTTATACTTAGGAAGTTATGGTTATTTGATGCTCATAGAGTTAACTAACATATGTAGCCTTATCTGCTTTTTCCTGGTTCTGTGCTATATATTATTATTCTTATTTTACAGAAAAGGAAACTAAAGCTTAAAAGGTTAGGGATCTGATCACCTCACAAGTGGGCTTGTTGGATTTGCCTGTGTTCTTTTCCTCTGCTCTACACAAGTGAAATCCTATTGTTGGCCATTATGGGTTGATCTATTAGAGAAAAATTCCAAGTTCACATCTCATTCCAGAGGAGAATAACAAAGAGGCAGACCTAGACAGAAGCATAATTTGTAAAGTCTCAGAAATCACCCTAACAGAGATTTATATATTTTAGAAAGCAATAACTTCATGTGCATCAGTGAATTAGTTGATAGTGTTCTCAAAAGTTTCCTTTAAAGAGTTTAGAAATGTAAACAGGAATTAAATTTCTTTTTTGCTCCCTGTTGCTCCCCTTTCACAAATCCTGTTTAAAACCTTTTAGGTCCCTCTTCCCAAGAAGTGTTCCCTTCTTGGCCTCTTCTCCCGCCTCCTCATTTCTTTTTCATTTCACTGTGTCCTCCTCCTGAATAAAACTTCCATCTGTGTTAATTACATGCAGGAGAGTTGGTGCATATTGCAAAACAAAATATATTTTTATAGATGGACTTGATCATATGTATGGTAGAGTACATGTATAGAGTAAGTAGATATCTAGTTTTTGGTGATCATGGGAAGATTTAGGAGATGATTTGGGGGGATCCTGAGAGTTTCTGTTTTATTAATGTTGTTTTCATGGAAAAGGATGCTAGATGCTATCTCCTGTTCTGTTATTTAAAAATAGCTCTGTATAGATAAGATTTGATGCTTTTACCACTGTTCTTCTAGTTCATTCTTGTAATAAAGAGATCTTTGGTTTTGATATTATCTTTTTATTGTTCCAGAAATGGTAATTTGTCAGGTGGTTTTATACAAGAAGGATACTAAAACTTAAAAACCTTTCCATAGGAAGGAA